>NC_133534.1:86534236-86836336 GCF_048544455.1 Silene latifolia
CCCCACTATGATTGAGGCTTGGATAGGGCGAAAGTCAAAGTCGAGCCCCTAGGTCAATCGAAGATTACAATCCGGAGACCCAAGCGACGTCGAGGCGGCTCGAAAGGATTCGGGCCAAGGACCTGCCGTCGGGAAGGGGGACGCCAAAGCGACTCGAGGGTACGAGCCAAGGATCTGTCGCCGGGAACAGCTTAGAGTCTGTCGACTATCCTTGCGGGTCGTTTAAAGTTCGTTAGACTACGTACAAAGGCTCGTCAGCCATAAGAAGGAGTCATACCTGAGGCATCTTCGGATACGTCCTTGCGTGTTTGCGGACAAATGCTCGCCAGTTGTGGTGCGTACATGAGGAGGGCTCTCCAGCCGCGATGCGTAGTAAGGCTCGCCAGCCATGGGGCGTACTTGAGGAGGGCTCGCCAGCCGCAATGCGTAGTAAGGCTCGCCAGCCATAGGGCTAATATGAAGAGGGCTCGCCAGCCATGGGGCGTATATGAGGAGGGCTCGCTAGCCGCGATGCAAAGTAAGGCTCGCCAGCCATGGGGAGTACTTGAGAAGGGCTCACCAGCCGCGATGCGTAGTAAGGCTCGCCAGCCATGGGGCGTATATGAGGAGGGCTCGCCCGTCGCGATGCATAGTAAGGCTCGCCAGCCATGGTGCGTATATGAAGAGGGCTCGCCAGCCGTGATGCGTAGCAAGGCTTGCCAGCCATGGTGCGTATATGAGGAGGGCTCGCCAACCGCGATGCGTTGTAAGGCTCGCCAGCCATGGTGCGGTCGGTTGATCGACCGTGAGAATAGTCGCGTCTGATGGGCTTGTTTTGAAAGTATTGGACTCATGATGCCGCCGTGGAAATGGTGAATTTTGAATTTCACTATCAATGTTGTTGAAATGAGCGGGTCCCGCGAGGAAGCCCCCTGTTGACATTTTGAAGGAATATTGATTTTTGAATCTTCACTACTCGTTTTTGAATTTGAAGTGGCGGTTTTAATCGCCGTTTGTTTGAAAAATTTTTTTTTAAGGAAATAACGAATTTTAAATTTCGCTATTACGTCTGAAGTGACGGTTTATGTGCCGCCATTGACATGTGAAGGAAATAGCGAATTTGGAATCTTCACTATTACGTTTGAAGTGACGGTTTATGTGCCGCCGTTGACATGTGTGGTGAAAATAGTGGAATTTAATTTCCAACTATTATTTTGAAAATGACGGTTTTATTTGCCGTCGTTTGAAATTTGACGAAATAGTGAATTTGAATTTTCACTATTATTTTGAAAATTGACGGTTTTAATTGCCGTCGTTGAAATTTGACGAAATAGTGAATTTGAATTTGCACTATTATTTTATAAAATTGACGTCGTTGAAATATGAACGAAAATAATGAATTTGAATTTTCACTATTTGCTTGAAAATAGTGGAATTTAATTTCCAACTATTATTTTGAAAATGACGGTTTTATTTGCCGTCGTTTGAAATTTGACGAAATAGTGAATTTGAATTTTCACTATTATTTTGAAAATTGACGGTTTTAATTGCTGTCGTTGAAATTTGACGAAATAGTGAATTTGAATTTGCACTATTATTTTGAAAATTGACGTCGTTGAAATATAAAGGAAAATAATGAATTTGAATTTTCACTATTTTCTTGAAAATTGACGGTTTTAATTGCCGTCGTTGAAATTTGACGAAATAGCGAATTTGAATTTTCACTATTATTTTGAAAATTGACGGTTTTAATTGCCGTCGTTGAAATTTGAAGGAAAATAGCGAATTTGAATTTTCACTATTTGTTTTTGTATTTGAAAAATGGCGGTTTTAATCGGCGTTTGTTGGAATTTTGAAGGAAAATAGTGAACTTTAATTTCACTATTTGTTGTTGTATTTGAAAAATGACGGTCCTTAATGTCGTCATTGAAAATTTGAAGTTCGTCATGGGAAATTGGGCCAAAGCCCAAACT
Source organism: Silene latifolia (assembly GCF_048544455.1). Taxonomy (NCBI): domain Eukaryota; kingdom Viridiplantae; phylum Streptophyta; class Magnoliopsida; order Caryophyllales; family Caryophyllaceae; genus Silene; species Silene latifolia. Next base: position 86,536,189 of record NC_133534.1, read on the forward strand.
TTCGCTGAAAGAGCAGGGAACACCTCATTGAGGCGCAGCAACCTAGCGAGTCAAGGGAGCTTCCCTATTTTTCTGTAAAAGACGCGAGGATGGTTTGCTCGTCATTCATTCTTCGTCTTCCTCACACAAACTCAAAAACCCGCGAAAAATCGCCATTGTTGGTCTCTAGCTTGCTTCCGTTTGTGCCATCATCAACAATGTCATTTCAAGGTATGTATTTCCTGTTGAATCCATTTGAATTTGTTGGTCTTTTGATAGATTGATTTAGGGCGAAATTTTACCCTAGAAAATCGATTTGGGCATTTTTTATTGAGCCCATTTCGAGTGAAATTGATGATTGCATTAGGTTAGAAACCTGTTTAGGAGTATAGGGGTTCTTTTAGTTTGCATTTTGGTCCCCGTTCCCGCTCCTTATACTCGAAAAACGTGAGTGAGGCGAAGAAACCGTCTCATTTCACAATGCCAAGTTTATTTGCTTGGATAGTGGGTCCCACTAGGTTGCATTGTAGTCGGGAAACACCGTATTTGCCATTGTGGACCTTTGTTGGGTATTGTGGGCAAAATTGGAATTTTTGCCTTTTGTGACGGTCTTATGTCTGACAGAATAAGCGCCTGTTTGAGCTTGAATTGAGTCAGTTTGCCTTGAAATGGACCTTATTGGTAGTTTAGGTCGCTTTGAGGCGTGATAAGATCACGTTGCCTCGTCGTGGTCGTATTTTAAAATTTTGACTTGTTTGCGCTCAAATTGGCGTAGGAATTGCCTTTTCGAGTCGTAGAAAAGTATCCTATTGTACCGGGAACGTATTTTGATTTGTTCGCGGACCTTGTATGGGTCTTGGGGTGGCATTTGTTTTTTTTTGTGGTTGTTTTGACTCGTCTTTTGCTTGAAAAGAAGGGCGAGTCCTTTTGTTTTTGTGTTTTTTTTTTGGAATTGTTTTGATTGTTTGGTTGGATTTTGGCGGGATTGCCCTTGTTTTGCTTTGCAGGTTTCTTTTTTGGATTTTTCCAATTTATGCAGTCGTAATGCCGAAATTTCGTCTGACGTTCTTTGTTTGCCTTTGATTGCAAGGTACCATTTGGGATCTATGGGGTCCGTTGTGAAGGCCTTGGAGGAAGAGGATGATTCTGGAGGAGGAGAGGCGATCGGGGAGGCTGTTGGAGCCGAGGTGGTGGTAGAGGATACTTCCGTAGAGAAGGGGAGGCGGCTGTCACAGCCGGCTTGTCCCTTTCGTTGTGGCTCATAGACAGGGCAGCTGATGATTGGAGGTCAACACCGGGGTGGTGCGTCGCATCATAGTCCTGGGCCTCCTTATCATCCAAAGTCTGCCAGACACTGTCTTCTTTTTTGTCGTGGAGCAGAAACGAGGTATTACCGTCATGGTAACCACCTCTGCTTCCGTTGTTGCTCCTCTGTTTCCCATGTTGCTCCCTTTCTTTTTCGAGCAAAAGGATAGGGAGTGCTTAGTTAGGTAGGTGGCGGATAGCCCCCAGTGTCTGTATGATAGATGGTTGTATTAGGCCAGTGTTTGTATGATAGATGTCTGTACTGGATCCTGTTTGTACGGTCAGACGTTTGTATCAAACGTGTGTCGATGTGATTTGCGTGAGGCGGTTTGTATATATGTGTTTTTGGATTGTGGTTCATTTTGTGATTTTTTGGCCTTTTTGTGTTGTGTTTCGAAGGAGCGCTGTCGGCTGTCAATTCCCCTTTTGCTTTGCATCAGTTCCTGCATCGTTAGTGTAGAAAAACAGGCAACAGGTAGCACATATGCATAAACGCAAACACGTAAAAAGCATTTGATTGAAAACAAAGATTAACCACGATGCCACGAAGATAAAAATTGAAATTGAAATTAATTTTGAAAATTTTCGCGACTAGTCATCACGTTTGGACTCCGAAAGGAATTGATTTGAAAATTTGAGCAATTAACTCGTATCGTGAATTAAATTTCATCGAAATTATTGAAATTTATTTGTAACTCGAAAAATTCAAACTCAAACCGTTAGGGAAGAATTTTAGAAACGATTTTTATGAGTATATTTGATTCGATTTTTGTGAGGTCAAGACTCGAATTTGTGAGTGCTTGAATTTTGAGGAAAATTGATGTCGTCTTATCAATTCTCGATTTTTATTTTTGCTAGGAAAATTGCGAAAAAGCGGAAAATTTTCGGAATTTTGATTGACATGCAAAACGATCTGTCGCGGATCGGGGCGACTAGCCCTTCCCCCCTTTAAAAAAGAAGAAGAAAAATCCGTATGTTTAAAGCTGCGTCATGGAAACCGTGTCGGATTTCGTAAAACGCGAAAACAAGGAAATGTGAGTGTGAGGAAACACAAAATGTCCTGGATCATCCCGAAGCGGAGAAGCTCGGGTCCCAAAAATGTAGTGGGCCGTATATGGGCTCGTTTCAGGCCGAACATGGGGTTTTGCACTAGATCAGAGGCCGTTGCCGTTGTAGATCCGTTGAGGATCCGTTCTGAAGAGGAAATCTGTGTTTGGCGGGCCAACAAGAAGAACAAGGGGAAGATATACCCCGAGGGAAAAGGCAAGGGTAGAATGGAAGAGTGAAGACCTTCATTACCCACTTTATTATTATGTTGTATTATTGTTGTGAGTTTTTATTATGTTGTACAAGCTATGTTTTGTGTGTTTTGTGCTAGTTTTATTATGTGAGGTGTTTTAGTTTACACCTTAGCTTTGACAAGTTGTAGACTCCTCGAGCTTTATTTGTTGTTGAAATTGTAATCCCTCCCATTATTAATTAAATAAGAGAATTACTCGTGTCGAAATTGTGAACGCTTGTTTCTTCCAACCATTTTGTAAAGGCAATTCGATTTGAATCGTCCTAAACGTTTGCACTTGCGAAAGTGGGATTTCTGGGAGGAAGGGAGAAAGGCTTATTTTTGTATTTTTTTGTGGGGAAAAGGGAATGTTATTCCCTTTTCTCTTTTTTTTTGATGGGGATGTTTTTTTTTGTATGTGGGTTTTTTTTTTATTATGGGGATGGTTGTATCCTTCCTGTGTAGGAAAGGACTGCTTACGTATCCACCTGGAAAGGTGAAATCAAATCATGATCGTAGTTCGAAATGTTCTATAAATTTGATTGGGTTTTGTGGTTGTATCCCTCATGCATAAGAGGGACTGCCTACGTATCCACCTGAAGAGGTCAAATCAAACCATGCTCGTAATTTAGGGGTTTTTGTGAATTTGTTTGGGTTTTGTGGTTGTATATCTCATGTATAAGAGGGACTGCCTACGTATCCACCTGAAGAGGTAAAATAAAACCGTGCTCGTAATTCAGGGATTTTTGTAAATTTGAGTGGGTTTTGTTGTTGTATCCCTCAGGTATAAGAGGGACTTCCTACGTATCCACCTGAAGAGGTAAAATCAAACCATGCTCGTAGTTCAGGGTTTTTTTTTGTTTTAGTGCAAATGAATGTTGCCTTTGACAGATCAAAGGACATTCGAAATGGGCAAGGTGCCGCAACTTAGACTCGATAAAACATGCAATTTCAAATCAGAACGCGTTGAGGAACTTGACTTGAAAAGGGTTAAAGCGGTTGCTAGTTGTAAAACTAGGGTTGAGGTCGTTGGTTGCTACGGTTCAAGGGTAGTATTTCTTGAGTTTGTCTAGCTTGGTCAGGTTTGTAAAATCCTCCCCGTCTAGGTCACTCAGTCTCACTGCGCCCTCCGAAAGTATTTCCTTGACCAGGTATGGCCCGGCCCTGTTAGGTTTGAATTTTCCCCTTGGATCGACGAGTAGCGGTGCTCGGACCTGTTAGGAATTCATATTCTCATTATTTTACATATTTATATATGTGACATTTTAATTTAGTCATAAAATTAAAACTAGATCTTATGCATGTAAACTTAAATAAGAATAGAGAAGACATCGTTTTTCTTACTATGGAATTTCGGATTAAAGGGCACAAGTAAGATCTCCTTCTTACTTGTTCTTAAGCTTTCCTTATATGGATGAACAAAGATTCAAGTTTAGAATCCCTCCCAAAGATGAATATCCAAGATAACCTCTTAAAAGACTAATATTATTAGAACTAGAACAATATTAATCTTACTAAAATTGACCCAAAATATTTGTTTTTGTCTCTTGTGTTTCGGCCAAGAGGAAGGATTTTTGGAGATTTTATCTCTCTAATTTTTCATTAGATGTAGAGAGTATTTTATAATTTCTTACACTAGAAATTATAATGTGAAATTATGAATGATTAAGAGAAAAACCATTGGCATGAGTTTGTTATTCTTCTCAAGAAAAACTAGGATTGCATGGCTACTAGCTAGTTATAATCATTATACTTTCCACTTAAGATAAAAACAAAATATAAATCTCATACTCCCTTCATACTTTAGGCACACTCAAAATAAAATGGGTAGTCCATTTTATTTTGTCATTATTCAATTTGTCACATGTTACATTTTACATGACATGTCACAATGTAATGTATTTTTAACATATTAAAAATCAACGTATTAATAAAAATACGTCATGTACAAAAATTGACTTAGTAATTCATAATTACTTGTACCAAAACGGTTTATCAATTATAAATCACAACGTCTTGTATTTATAATAAATTATTCAATTTGTTTCAATTGTTTCGTAAACAATAATTTTATCTAAGTAATAAAACAATTTGATTACTTAGACCGTATCTTTATTTAATCGAATTACAATAAGACACGTCAATAATACTCACAAAATCGTCCGTCAATTTTAAGCAATTTAATTAGCGCTCTGTGTTAGCATCTTTTTTCTATTCGTAGCTACACTACATATCATAGTTTCGTTGTAAGACGATCAATTAATTAATCAATTAAGAGTGTTACCCTTTAGGTATGACCTAAGGGGATCAACTGATCACCACCGTCGCACGACAGTAATGTCAAACTCTAGTCAGCCAATCATTACCGATATGTGTGGACTAGTTGACTGTAAAATATTACATCCGACATATATTCTTAAAATGAGATTTAAACATGTGATCATCATGATCGACAGTTGTGATCGCATTATTGTCAGAGGACACATATTCCAACAATCTTCCACTTTTCCTCGACAAGTGTGCATCACCAATTCTCTTGTCCTATTACTATCTCCCACTCAATGCAAGGTGTCTTTCAGGTCGTACTTGCAAGTTATCATATCAAGAGTGGTTTCCTCGATCTGGAAAATAACTGATTGACCGGAATTATCTACCATAGATACCTTCCGAGCGTGGCCACGCATTTCTAGTTTATTACTCCTCGAGTGGCCCTGAGATATTGTTATAACCCTGACAAGGGGTAGACAATTCCTATCGCACTTATTCCCTTCGACTAGCCACAGCCATCATAACCCAAAATATGCCCATTTGACCCCATTTATGAAAGTCGTAGTAACATAAATCAAAGTTAATCTGAAACTGTGCCACCTTAGGCGGACAGTCTTTAGTCAAAAGAATCAACTCATTAGAATACTATAGTAGCTCTCGCCACGACCAGGCTATATAAATTTGCCAGAACTGTATAAGCGGTCATAAGGCCCGACAAAGTGTTCCTAACAGTCTGCCTATGTGATCGACTAGTCATCTCACATGACTCCATGGCACATGAACTTGCCATCAATCGCATCACACTCTAGTCACTTCGAGACGTCACCTCATGTAAGTGACTATGGGCGAATACAATGCTAATCCGTGTTCACTTTAACGGGGTTCAATTGTCTCTACAACCCGTTTGGATGTAACAAAGTATAAGGTGAGTTAATAATAACTCAAATGACAAATGTCGACATCACATTCGGGTAGTCAATACCATATTACAACCTTGTGATGTATATCGTAAGTGTGTAAACATTAGTCATTTGCAACATGAGTTTAACATACCATGTGTCCATGTTTTCAAACTCTTGAATTGCATTTTCCTTTATTTTCATGTTTGTATCACATAGGATGAACCTTACCAAGTACACATCTAGGTTTCCAACCTAGGTTTAGGTTCTTTATCTTGAAAGAACTTTCTTGTTATTTATCACATAACCAACGAATTGTGGTGGATGATATAACTTGCACTGTTCAAGTGTTCTACCATCTCGCAATGCACTAGGTATACGTTTTGTAGGGTCTTGCAACAATTTACAAGATGATTAGCCTAGCACTTCTCATAAGTCCTAGCATATTAGAAAATACTAGTTTTGAGTAACTTCTTACTATAACTAAGTATCTTTCCAACTACTTATTTCTCATTAAGTTTAATTAGCTTAGGATCATCATAAATCCTTATATGGTTTTTGAAAACTTCAATATGTGCAACTTCTTGTCACATAATAGAGTGTTCTGTTAATACTAGAATAGCTCATTAGTTCTCCTCGAGAATTCATGACGATTCTTCTATGGCTTACCAATGACTCATCATGCTCTTAAGCATATGATTCATTATTGGACATGTGCATGATTACTCTAATGGCGGAAACATTAATAATCTTCAATCATGTGATCAACCATTCTTAGGTTCAATGAATGACCATGACTGCTTATGGTAATTCCATTTTCATTGACATGAATAACCTACGCTTCTCGTTGATTTGATATGTATATTTCAATACCTATCCAACATCCCATGATGTGATTGGATTCATCTTAGTCCATTTTCATCCAGAATTGAAAACTCAAATACTTCTTTGTGAAAGATAGTACTAGGTCGTCATTCTCAATGAGTAATGAGTTATAAATTTTACAAGATGATTGCTCCCACTAAATTTCATGTCTTCACATGATAATTTCAAACTCCCACTTAATTCCACATGTTTCGCAATTGACTACTCAATCGAAACATTTCAAGAACTGAAATACATTTTGCTTTGCCAAGTTATTAAGATTAAAACCATATATGTTCCCAACATATCCTTTTAAAATACCTATTTTGAAAAGGTTTCAGTCTTAAACTTTATGGAAAGAGATTTTAATCTCTAACTCATACATTTTTATAATGATGCGTAGCAATGTCATTATTTAAATGTGAAATTCCATTTAATACACGTCCTTCTCAAAATACCCTTTTCCGGAAGGAGGTTTAACCATTTTATTTTCATAATGAGGTTAAGTAATGACACTAGCGTGGTTAAAAATTAACTTAGCTTTTGTAGATATCGACATATCTTCCTTTGCAACTTTTAATCATAAATCTCATTTATATTCAAGGATGCAACTTTGTTTCATTTAGGCTCTTAAGTAAATATCAATATTAAAACTCTTGGTCATATGTTGTTCATAAACTAGCCAAAACTCTTGTTAAGACTTTTCTTTTGTCATCTTCTTTCAAAACTTTCTTTTGGTCTCCTCGTGTAGTTATCTTGAGAACATATTCTTTTGATTACTTCACTTGGTCTCTTTTGTCATGTAGATCTCATCTATTCGAGACCATAGATCTCATCTATTTATGTATACTATCTATTTAGGTATACAAATCATTCTTTCTTTCGTAGATCTCATTTACTCAAGCATACAAATTATTCTTTGTATTATTTGTGTCTTCATTTTTCTCCCACTCTATGTAACACCCTCATATCCAGAGGAGCCTTAACTAGGCCTTCCTTAGCATATAAAGGCGTTACCATCTCGGTTACCCGAGGACAGTAATAATCAAATGTCGATAAAAGAACGATTATGTTATATTACAAGTGATTTAAAACCAACTGACGATATAAAAGATACAACTCAAAGGCTACTCGCTATTACTATCAAATCTCATGAAGACTCATCCCAGCCCGGACTCCAGCTACCAACGACATCAACACCTGCTAAGACAGACTGCTCACCATAAGGGATCATGGTAGACACATAAAACAACACGACAACCACACAAGGTCAGTACTGAGATAAAACATGACAATACCAACAACGTCTATCGATATAACACACCACAATCAGACACACACACAATCACACCCACTCCAATCAATCTCCGTCACCGACTGTCCACTGTACCAGCCCTGCCAGTGGGGGATCGCAGCCGTTCCCACCTAAGCCCCGCTCATCATACCGAGCGATAACACTGTCCCATTAATGTGCACATCTCTTCCCGTGGCGGGTTCCACGGAGGGCGAAACTAGGGCGTAAAGTCACTCCCGCAAGTGACTCCACTCAGCCGAGAACGCATCTCGAGAACCAGGGACAAACAATCACAACTATCAGCAACACAACACAACCACAATACAACCACAACCATCGACACACTAGACCATCTACAGAAACTGAGTAGGCGAACCTACCTTTAAGCAACTGCAACCAATCCATGCCAACATACGACATATCCAGCAATCAAGCAACACCTATAACCACAACACAAACATCTATCACTACCAAGCAAACCCTAACTGCAAAGACAAGGATACAGATGATGATGACGGCATACCTATAAGGAGAAACTCGGCAAAAGACCGCTACCCGACTCAAGTTACGCTCTCCTAAGGCACAAGAACCTTCAAAGGCTTCCATGGAGGTTATATGGTGAAGGGAAGGGAAAGAGGCGACTAAAGGATTAAAAAAATGAGGCGGAAATGATTTGCGGATTTAACAAAACGTGATTATAAACCCTCGCTGAAAACCCGCTACTCGATCGAGTGTCCCACATACTCGATCGAGTATCCCCCTTCTCGATCGAGTATCCAAGCTACTCGATCGAGTAGCCTCTACTCTATCGAGTACTACACACAACTCATAACCCAAGGAAACTTGGCACGCACTTCTAAGGAATATTACCGCTCCCAAGGTCAGTCAACGCTGGTCAAAGGGTCTCTAAAAGGGCGGGTATTACAGTCTTCCCCCCTTAAAAAGAACTTCGTCCCTGAAGTTCAACTCACCTACCTTAACGCACAAGACACGGGAACACAACGACATCACTACTCTTTCGACACGGGTCACTACTCCCCTGAAATGCCATCCCCCATGTCATCATCATCACTGTCTAACGCGCTATATATATATATCGACTCTCACAAACTATCATATATAACACCAACCACGCACTACGAACTAGCACAAACAACGATCACCCGTCATATATGAGATTACCCCACTCACTAGTAACAGCTATCAACACGAAACATATCTCATATCAACATGCCGCATGACTATACCACCATGTTACTCAACAACGCGATTCTATTACGACACATGGCACCACAACTATCTCTTTATGACCGTCTTTTAAAACATACTATCAACTTTCACTTCGACGCATGAATTACTCAACGACTAAGGTAACAAATTACAACTTCATACAAGCAATGTGACCAAAGTAATAGAAAACTTCGTAAATAAACCATAAAACATTATAAACGAACAACAACATAATTTCAAAATCAGCCTTTTTATTTTGCAACATTACTCTTGCCCTCTAAAAGGAACTTCGTCCCCAAAGTTCACCACCAAAACACTACATATGTTACTTATTACTTGTATCGCGACATGAATTCAAACCATATTATTCATTATTGACATTACTCATGTTATTCGTACAACCAGTAAACCATAAAGATATATGAAACCGTATTCGAATAACTAGTCACCGTCAGCAGGCATGTGTATGTTATTTGAATTTGTATATATATAGAATTCGGCGAGATACCACTTGTAGACAAAACAGATGTAAAACGAATGCAATAAGAATAACTACAACTTTACTATTCATTGCAATTACGCCTTTAAAACCAAGCACGACTTCCAACACATGAAGTGAACGTTTCAAACATGTTATTACTCATTACTAACCATGTTAGACACCAAACATGTAACTATATAACTGATGCGACCATAATTGGCACATATTTAGCCCCCGAATTGCCATTGTTTCCGTGCTTTTTAGTGCCTATTTGGGTCATTTCTTATCTTTAGTTCTTTGTTTTGCATATTCTTTGAGATTTTGATCCCTTGGTAGGAAAGGAGTAAGAATCTTGCATTTTCATGGCAAAACGAGGCTAAATTGATTGTATTCAATGACCAAGCATCAAGGAGAGACAAGACTAGAAGGCCTTTGTACATATTATAGTAGAAGAGCAATGTTGAGAAAAGGATCCTTGAGTCCCCAAGGAAATCCCCAAGGAATTCATGAAGAAAAGGGAAGAAAACAAGAAGAAAAGATGCTGCCAGACAATCCGAACGGATTGTATACAATCCGCCCGTCCGTCCAGCCCAATCCGAGCGTCCCTCAAAGGAATCCGCTCGGATTCCACCTCGCCAATCCGAGCGTCTTGCACAAGAATCCGCTCGGATTCTCCAGCCCAGATCCGGCCGTCCCGACTCCCATCCGCACGGATTTCAGTACAGCACGTTTTCACTCTTCAAGCCACGATTAGAGAAGCCCTTCTCTCGGAGAATACCGGAGTCTCCTTGCTCAACTTAAAAAGTGTAATTACTAGTTTAGCCCTTAGTTAACCCTAATGCATCCTCCCTAATTTTCACTATAAATACCCCATTAGTCTAATTAGAGGAGCATGTTCTTCTTATCAATAATTAGTGTAGTTAATATCAATCAAATCTCTCTTCAATATTGTAATCAAATATTAATCAAGTTTTAATCCAAGTTTTAGTTCTTTAATCTCTCTCTTGTTCTTACTTTATTTTGGGTAATTAGAAGATTATTGGGTTTATTGGGAGATTGACAACCTTCCATCAATCATCAAGTTCTTCTATTATTCTTTGCATCTTTATTATTGGAATCATTAGTAGGTATAATCTCTTAATCCCTTTTTAATTATTGCTAATTACTTTCATTTATTCATCATGTTTCATTATGTTAGTATGATTGACAACCTTTCTAGCATGATCAATATGATAATGAGTGAGTAGTCTCTTAGCTAGGGTTTAATGGGTGATTAGGGAAACCAACATGGGGAATGATTCATGCTTAAATTAATATGCTTTCATATCTTATTTGCTTGCTTGTTTTGATCTTAATACATGCACATGTTATGTTTGATGAAATGCTAAGCCTATGAATCCTTGCATTTACTATCATCTTCTATCCTTTCAACTTGACTTGTAAGACATAACCCAACTCGAGTCTTGTTAGACCATGCATGTGTTGAGTAGGAAAGATTAAGTCGACTTGTAGGTGTTGTACAATCTAATCGATTCGGCTCCGGGACCCAAACTTTCCTAGGATTGTAAGATATACCCCAACTCAATCCATCACAACAATAATTGCTTGCTTATAATTTGAGAACATGTTTGTATGATCATATCCCATGAATCCCCTATGAACCCATGACACCCTAGTGCCTTTAATCAATTGTTTACACCCTTATTTTATTCATCTTGCTAGTTTATTTTCATTGTTATTTTAGTTTAGTAACCTTCTACATCAACCCAATTTGTGACACCCCCTAGACACTACTAGTTACAATAGAATTCTCATTTCAATACCCGTCCCTTGGGATCCGACCTTTACTTGCCTCTTTACTAATTGTAGAGTTGCTCGTGGAGTATAAATTGTGTTTTGTATCGACCATTGACCAACGACCACATATGCTTAATTGTGAACACCAAATGGACCCGATCAAAAATGGCGCCGTTCTTCGGGGACGGTGTTTAATTGATTTAAGATTTCTTTTATTGTTATTAGTTGTGTCTTTTTCACCTTGGGGAAGTAAAACTCCTCAAGGTTTGTTCTAATTGTTTTCGAGTTGTTTGATATTTTGCATGTCTAGAAGGTTACAAAGAAATTTGTTACCTTTTGACCGTGAAATCGAAAGAACCTTGACGAATAATAGGAGACTTGTTAGGAGGAATTTGGGAGGTATTGGTGAAGTTGTTCAACCCACTAGTGAGTTTGTCAATCCTTTCGCAATAGAAGGAGAAGAGAACCCATTAAACAATACCACACAAAATCCACCTACAATGCCTAAATTCTCGTCACACTCTATACCCACCGAGGAGGATCTACCAAATGGTACTCCTACACCGCAACATCTCACCGGAAACTTTATTGCTAAGTCCGCCTTCATCCAACTAGTTGAGAGGAGCCAATTCGGGGGAATGCCTAGTGAGGACCCTCATTCTCATATGGAAACCTTTTGCGATTATTGTGAAGCTATCTCTCAAACGGGCGTGACTCAAGACCAAATAAGATGGGTCTTATTTCCTTTTTCGTTAATCGGCACCGCAAAGCAATGGTTGAAGGGCCTTGATAAGGCCACTCTTGGAATAGATTCTTGGAAGAAGCTAGCTCTAGCTTTCTACAAAAATTCTACCCAGGAAAAGACTAACATGCTAAGAGCTCAAATTACGGGTTTTAAGCAAAGGGATGAAGAATCTTTGTATGAAGCTTGGGAGCGGTTCAAAGGTATTTGTCGCTCATGTCCTCACCATGGACTTAGCGAATTGTTTTTAGTGCAACAATTTTGGAATGGTTTATATGAAGATTCAAGGAACATTCTCAATATGGGATCAAATGGAATGTTCACCGAAGTTGATGACAATCAAACATGGAACAAGATTGAGGAAATGGCGGTCCATAATTCACAATATAGTAGGCCTCGCAAGGCTACTAGAGGAGGAAAGTATGAAGTGGACACCGTTACTCAATTAGGTGCTCAACTTAGTGCTCACATTGACACAATCAACTTGAAGTTTGAACAAGCTATGGCTAGACTTGAGGAAAACTCAAAAACATCAAAGCATCATGTCAATGCCATGACGGCATCCTCATCAATCCCAAGCGGGATATGTGAGAATTGTGGAACTTTGGGTCATGACTCAAGTGAGTGTAGGGGAACAACCGAACAAGTTAATGCTTTCCAAGCTTACAAAAGTGGTACCCCTTATTCAAATTTTTACAATGAAAACACCAAGTTCCATCCAAATCTCTCATACAAAAGCCAAAATGTTCAAAACCCTCAAACAACATACACTCCACCACCCATGAGAAATCAAAATCAAAGACCCTTTTACAATCAAAACCAAGGTTACCAAAATCAAAATCCATACAATCACCAAAATGACCAAGGTTTTGATGTCCAAAAAGCGGTCCTCCAAATGCAAAAGAATCAACAAGAATTTTTCACTCAAATGCAAAAAGATAGCCAAGCAAAAGATACCACCATCAACAACATTCTAGCTCACACCAAGATGTTGGAAACACAATTGACCCAACTAGCATCTTCAAGCTCACAAAGACAAAGGGGGCAATTACCACCTCAAAGTAATCCCCTAGACATGAAACGGTTAGTGCCATTCACTTGAGAAGTGGTACAAGATATGAAGCACCGAAGGAGCAAGTTGAGAATGAAGTTGTGAAAGCTAGTGAGAATGAAGTTGTTGTGCAAAGTCCCAAAGAAGGGGAATCATCAAAAGAAGAAAGTTCAAAGAAAAAAGAAGACAAAACCAAAGAGAAGGAGCCCATTGTGGTTAGACTTCCTTTTCCAAGTCGTCAAGCCAAGCCCAAATTTGATGATCAACTTGGGAAGTTCATGGAAATTGTGAAGAACTTAGAAGTCTCAATTCCTTTCACGGAATTAATCAATCACGTTCCGGCCTATGCAAAGTACATGAAAGATATCCTCACAAAGAAGAAGTCGATCCAGAAACTTGAGACTATCGCCTTCACTAAGGTGAGTAGTGCAATACTTCAAGGAAGTTCACCTCCAAAGTTAAAGGATCCGGGAAGCTTCTCAATACCGTGTACCATTGGCGACACAACGATCAACAAAGCCTTATGTGATCTAGGGGCTAGTGTGAGTGTCATGCCGTACTCGGTGAGTAAAAGGTTGGGAATGGGAGAGCTTAAGTGCACCAATATCACTCTTCAAATGGCCGATAGATCGACGAAGACACCATTAGGGATATGGGAAGATGTCCCCGTGCGAATTGGGAAGTTTTTCATCCCGGTAGACTTTGTCATTGTTGATATGGAGGAAGATTCCAACATTCCAATCATCTTAGGAAGACCTTTCCTACACACCGCGGGTGCGGTGATTGATGTGAAACATGGAGAGCTCACTCTAGAAGTGGGAGATGAAAGCATAACTTTTAATCTTGACAAGACCATGAGAGCTCCTCGTTTGCATGAGCCATGTTTCATGATTGATCATTATATAGGAAAGATGAAAGGAAGAAATCGGAACTCTAATGGAGGAAGAAAATTGAAGATGCTCCATTCAAAGAGCAAGTGAATTGTGACAAGGAGAGCTTGCAAAGCTCATCAAAATCAACCAAGGAAGAAGATGATGGCCTCATTGGCCAAGAGAAGAAATTGGGAGAGTTGTCTCCATCTAAGCAAGAGATTTTCAATGATCAACTCAATGAAGTTTGTGGTCTTTGGGACGACGAATTTGAAGGGATCTTTAATCCCTACATTGGGCATGCCATCGATCATGATCAACAACAAGGGCCGCGGTCTATTGAGGACCTCTACCATAACAATGAACAAGCTTTTGATTACTTCTTCAAGGTGTTAAGCAACATCAACAACACCTTGAACATGCCCCCTTGACATCTCATCAAGAATGAGAGTTTGGTGGAGTCCTCCCTAAACCACCACTTGTAAATATTTCTAACTCCTTAACTTACTTTTCAATTTTTGTACTGCATTTTTGTCATTTTTGGATTTTATTTACTTTGATCAAAATAATTGTCATGAAAAGAGAGAAGTGAGGGAGGGATTAACAATTTTAATTGATGTGTAGTGTTTTACCTTAGTGTGGGGATGGCAATTGCCTAGGCTATTCATGCCTTAGTAGTGCCCCCACAATGAAGAACACAAGATTTGAAAGAAAGAATGATAAGGGAATGCGTTTGTGCACGGATGGAACTGAATCCGTGTACACGAGGACCAATCCGAGCGGATTCCTGAGAATCCGCCCGTCTGAAGAAGTTCCGAGCGTCCTGCTGAGAAGACGCCCGTCTTGGGCTGAGCTGAAATTGCAAAATTCTTGACTGTCAAAGAATCCGAGCGGATTTCTGGAAAGACGCCCGTCTGACAGAATCCGTCCGTCTTGTGAACAAGACGCCCGTCTTGCAGCTGAGAAAAACAAAGAAAAATCTCTGGACAGAAATCTGTCCGTCCTGCACAAAATCCGCCCGTCCCACAAAAAGAATCCGAGCGGATTCCCCAGAATCCGCCCGTCTCTAGGCGGGATTTTGAAAATTTTGAAGCTGTAGAATCCGCACGGATTGCGCCCAATCCGCACGGATTGTCCCTGCGTTTTGAAAAATGCCGAGTTCTTTAAATACCCATCCCACCTTCATTAATTCATTCATTCATTCATAAACACTACCCATAACAACAAAACCCTCATCCTCTCCATCTCAAAAACAAAAACCCTCAACAAAACTCACCAAAAACAAATCAAACCATCCTTCAAACAACAAATCAATCACTTCATCTTCAACAACAATCAAAACCAAGCACAAAATCTTCAACCTTTGAGTCGATTTTTGTTCTCATAAAGGCAAAGCCTTTCACCTTCAAATCGATTTGGGCATTCTACAAATTGAAGATTTTTGATTCTTTACTTGGTTAGTTCATCAAATGGCAAGAACAAAGGGAGCAACAAAGGCAACAAAGGCACCAAAGGCAAAGGCTCTCTCTCAAAGGCAAAAAGCTCTACAAACAAAGAAAGCTTTGGCAATGGTGGTAGCAACACCAAGCTTGGAAGTACAACAACAACAACAAATTTCTATGGGAGCATCACCTTCTACTCCGGTAATCGATCAACTCTTATATTATCCGGAGGTAACTTTCATTTCCGATACCCATAGAAATACATTTGTCAAGTTTGCTATGAAACAAATCCAATCCACCAAATTCATATGTCAAGATGCCTTAGAGAAGTTGGGTGTTCTTGAACAAACAAGAGTCTTTTTCAATGCCATGGGTTTGAAGAAATTGTTTGAAATGAAGGAAGTAACATACCCCTCCCTTGTCTTAGAATTCTTAAGTTCTTTAAAAGTGACAAAAGTTGAGAATAGGGAAAATATTGAGTTTCGTCTAGCTAACACTAGTAGACTGTAGGTAAATATCCGTATACTACCCTTCGAATTAAGGATTATAACGCAAAATTCATATGTATTTTATGGTCATAAACGAAATTAACAAAAAGAAACGATAAAGATTAGAAATAACCTTCGGTCCTAGTGCAAAAAGGCAATGAGAGATTAAAGCAAATCTCCTCCTAAACGATGCACCCAAGATGTCCGAGTAATGCCCTTGTGCTAGAGACAATCCCCTAATTGACTTGCAATATCGAGGGGATTAGTTTTTGTGAATTTGTGTTGGATGAGAGATCCGGAATTCAGGAGGCACAATTCCCAAAAACCCTAGAATTTTTACAAGTGAAAGATTAGGTTAGAAGGGAGGAGAAACCCTCCCTTTTGTTCTCTTCACTCGGCAAAACCGAGACCCACCAAGGGAAGTGGGCTTCCACTTCCTCTTGGTTTTAACTCCTTGGTCCGGTTCGTTAAATTCTAATTGTATTTTACGCGGTCTAATTATAAACTGTTATCGGTTATCGGAAATTAAGGCATCAACTAATAATACGGGTTAGTTGAATTATTAATACATGTCCGACAAAACAGTATTGTATAATTATATTCAATACACATTTAATTAAATATAAAACGTTTATATTCAATTTTACGAATTAACTGGTTAATTCGCCTTTAGCCCATGATATTTAATCCGTATTAAATATAAAATCTCAACATCACATTTTGACTAATTTATTAGTCAAATAACTCAGACTAACTGGTTAGTCAATTTTGGCATCTACATGACTGTATTTTCATACCGTCACATCACTCAAGACGTATCCTATAGGTGTGACTTTTAGGGACCAGTTGATCACCGCCATCTGTATGACAATAACGTCAAACTTATCTAGCAAGCCAATCGTTATTGATAAACGTGGATCAACTGATTATGACACAAAGTATACCCTTTGATCCTTTTAGAGGTTTATAAGTCCTTGCACTAACTGTTAAGGACACTAACCCCAACAAGCTCCCACTTGTCCGTACAAGTGTATGTGCAATGACGTTATCCGCACGAACTGGAGGACACAAGCTCCAACAAACTCCCACTTGTCCGAACAAGTGTATGTGCGATAACCGATTCTCATATTCATTTAAAATTTCTCCCACTCAATGTAAAACAATTTGCAGATCCGGATCCGCAAAGGTCGTATTTTACAATCGATCTGTATCTAGAGTGGTTTCCCCGACTAGAGAGTAACTTAACTGATAAAACGAATCCGTATCCGAGCATGGCCATGCATTTCGATTCTGACTCCTCGAGTGGCCCCGAGAAATATCGAGTACACGATAAAGGCTGAATATTTCCTTCAACTCGAACTCCTTCCGATCTAAGCACAGCATGAAATGACCCAGAAAAAATCTACTTGGCCCCCTGTTACGGATGACCGTGAGAAAGAAACCAAAGTCACCCAAAATCTGCCTTAGTCTCAAGAGACAGTCGATAGTCAAAAGAATCGACTCTTAGGATCACCATGGAAGTCCTATCCACGACCGGGCAACGAATGTTATAAAACATTTAGGACTCCACGTCGATGTCACAATTGTGTCCTACGAAATATCCGTATAAAACGCCTCGTGATTGGTGGTCAACTTTGTTGACTTATGGCTAGTTGAACCCACCATCAACCAACGTCACAAAATAATTGCGAGTTATCGCTCATGTGGGCAATTAAGGACCGTGAAAAAAGATATAATGTTCGTTCGAGTTCACTTTGTGGTGTTCAAAAATTGTCGCACAATTCCACATGAAAAACAAAATATATATATAATATCAAAACGATGATGTCGTATAGAGTACAAACGAGAATGAATCTAATCCATAAAAAGTACTACAACTCAGGAACACGTTTAATTCCCATGGAATTTACGTGCCCTTCATGCTTATCTTGTCGTAATGCTTTAGTGAGAGGATCTGCTATGTTATCATCTGTAGCAATCTTTTCTATCACTACTGTCTTTTGCTCCACGTAATCCCGGATTAGATGAGCTTTCCGTTGTACATGTCTAGATTTGTTGCTAGACTTAGGCTCCTTAGCTTGGAAGATGGCACCACTATTGTCGCAATAGATGGTGATCGGGTCATTCGAACTAGGCACTACGAGATAGTCCATGTAAGAATTGACGCATCCATATCGCTTCCTTTGTTGCTTCGGACGCGGCATAGTACTCGGACTCGATCGTAGAATCTCTTTGAAACAGTTTGTTTCGAACTCTTCCGGTGATCGCAGCGCCATTAAGAGTAAAAACGAATCCAGACCGAGATTTCGAGTCATCTCGATCCGTTTGGAAGCTAGCATCTCACAGAATCGGTTGCGCATAGCGTTTGAGAGCCTCCATAAGTCAATGCCCAATCTTTAGTCCTCCGGAGGTACTTAAGAATGTTCTTGACAGCCAACCAATGTGGTTCACCTGGTTCTTTGTTGGAATCGACTTGTCATACTCAATGCATATGCCACGTCCGGACGTGTGCATATCATGGCATACATGATTGATCCTATTGCCGAAGCATAAGGAATCCGTGTCATGCGCTCTTTCTCTTCCGGTGTCTCTGGTGCCTGAGACTTGCTCAAATGCACCCCTGGAGCCATAGGAAGGAACCCCTTCTTGGAGTTAGTCATACTGAATCTCTCTAGGACTTTGTCTATGTAAGACTCTGATCGAGAGATAACATCCGTCGTGATCTATCTCGATAGATACGGATGCCTAGAATTCTTTGTGCCTCTCCCGGATCTTTCATCTGGAAATGGTTTTTCAACCATACTTTCACCGAAGTTAAGAGAGGTATGTCATTCCCAATCGGGAGTATGTCGTCAACATACAATATTAGGAAGACAATCTTGCTCCCACTCGACTTGATATATAGACATGGTTCCTCGACGGATCGAGTAAATCCATTTTCTTTTATCACTTGGTCGAAGCGATGATTCCAACTCCTTGATGCTTGCTTAAGTCCATAAATGGAACGCTTAAGCTTGCACACTTTCTTAGGATGTTCGGATCGATGAAACCTTCGGGTTGTACCATGTACAATTCTTCCTCCAAAAAGCCGTTTAAGAAGGCGGTTTTCACATCCATTTGCCAAATTTCATAGTCATGAAAAGCGGCAATCGCTAAGATAATCCGAATGGAACGCAGCATAACTACGGGTGCAAAAATCTCATCGTAGTGCAAACCTGGCACTTGGGTGAAACCTTTAGCAACTAGTCGTGCTTTGTAGATATCTTGTTGACCTTCCACAGAATGCTTTATCTTGTAAAGCCATTTGCATTGAAGGGGACGAACCTTAGCAGGTAAGTCAACAAGATCCCACACGTTGTTCTCATACATGGAGTCCATCTCGGATTGCATGGCCTCAAGCCATAGCTTTGAGTCGAAACTAGTCATGGCACCTTTATAGGTTGCGGGTTCACTACTCGTTAAGAGTAGAACGTCATCTATGTCATGTTCCTCGACCATACCAATGTATATGTCTGGAGGAATAGAGACTCTACCCGACCTCCTAGGTTCCTCAGGAATATTCACCGCAGCCGGGATTGAAGGAATTGGTTCCTCCAATGGTTGCTCGGTGTTTGGTTCTGGAATCTCCGACAGGTCGAAGGTTCTATCACTCTTTGCATTCTCGAGAAATTCCTTCTCTAAGAATGTCGCACTAGCCGCAACAAAAACACGTTGTTCGGTTGGCGAATAAAAGTAATGACCACGTGATCCTTTAGGATAACCTATAAAGTATGTCTTGACCGATCGCGGGCCGAGCTTATCTTTGTGTCTCCACTTGACATAAGCCTCGCAGCCCCAAACCCGTATAAAGGACAAGTTAGGGACCGTTCCCTTCCATAATTCATATGGAGTCTTGTCAATGACTTTAGACGGACTTGATTAAGTATTAAGCGGGCCGACATAAGAGCATAACCCCATAATGAATCGGGTAATATCGTGTGACTCATCATGGATCGAACCATATCAAGTAGTGTTCGATTTCTCCGTTCGGACACACCATTCAACCGAGGTGTTCCGGTGGAGTTAAGCGTAAGGCAATCCCACAGTCCTTTAGGTGTTGATCAAACTCGTGAGAAAGATACTCGCCACCACGATCCGAACGTAGTGTTTTAATCTTTCTACCCAATAGGTTTGCACCCTATTCTCGGTATTCTTTGAATTTCTCAAAGGATTCACTTTTGTGCTTCATTAAGTAGACATAGCCATATCTACTCAAATCGTCCGTGAAAGTGATAAAATACCTATAGCCTTCTCGTGCGGTGATTGACATAGGACCACATACATCCGTGTGTATGAGCCCTAATAGGTCAGCAGCGCGCATTCCAACACCTTTGAAGGAAATCCGAGTCATCTTACCGATGAGACATGATTCACACGTGCCAAATGATTGAAAATCAAAGGCCGAGATAGCTCCATGTTTGATGAGCTGTTTTACGCGTTTCTCATTAATGTGTCCCATACGGCAGTGCCATAGATACGTTTGATCTTTGTCACCAACCTTTAACTTTTTATTCATTACGTGTAATATTTCATTGGTCTGATCTAAAACATAAATTCCATTCATGGAAACTGCCTTGCCATAAATCATATTGTGTAATGAGAAAATGCAAGCATTATTTTCTATTACAAATGAAAAACCAAGTTTATCAAGCGCGTAAAAGAAATAATGTTTTTAGAAAGACTGGGTACATAATAGCAATCATATAATGATAACTCAAATCCGCTAGGAAACTGGATCACATATGTCCCCTTGGAGATGGCAGCTACTCTTGCTCCATTCCCAACACGCAGGTCCACCTCACCCTTTACGAGGGGTTCGATGTTTCGGAGCCCCTGCACATGATTACACAGATGAGAACCACAACCAGTATCAAGTACCCAAGTTCCGTAACTTGCGTGGTTAATCTCAATCATATGAATAAAAGTAGAAGAGAGAGAAGACATACCAACAGGTTTAACACGACCTGCCTTTAAGTCCTCATGATAAACAGGACATGTGCGTCTCCAATGCCCAGTCTTGTGGCAATGATGGCATTCCATGTTTTCACTCTTGCTCTTTGTCATGCCTGATGAGTTACTCGCCTCACCAGGACCACTCTTTCCTGAACCCGACTTCTTGAACTTCGCCTTACCTCATTGTTAGGTTTCACGGAGCTTTGCCCTTACCTTTCCCTTTGTTTGACACAACGAGAACATCTGTTTGAGCTCCCACGCACTTCATGTCCTTCTCGGTCTGTACGAGGAGGGAGTGCAGTTCATGGGGAGTTTTCTTCAAATCATTCATATAGTAATTCGCTCTAAATTGCGAAAAACCATCGTGGAGTGAGTGAAGCATGCGGTCGATAACAATGTTCTCGCTGATGTTACAATTAAAGGTCTCCAGCTTCTCGACATTCTCAATCATGCTGAGAATGTGTGGGCTAACCGGTTGGCCCTTCTGGAGTCTCGCATCAAAGAAGCGAGTGGTATGCTCATAGGTCACGATTCTCGGTGCTTTTGAGAATTCCTTAGTGAGCGTGGTGAAAATCTTGTTTGCACCATGGGCTATGAAGCGTTTCTGCAAATTGGGTTCCATTGCAAAAATGAGTACGTTTTTAATCGCACCCGCTTCCATACAGAAATCGTTAAACTTGGCGATTTCGGTAGCTCTAGCCGTGGGACCTGGGTTTGCCGGGAGGGGCTCTAACAAAAATTTGAGCTTCCGTCGGCAGTGGCGGCATTCCGTAATGCCGCCTCCCGATCCGAAGTTGGATCCATCATTCTTGATCGAGTAGACCGATTCATCCGACTCATGAAGATCCTAAGCCAGGACTCACGGTCCAATGTGGCACTTGGCATTGGGTTATCACTTGAACCAGACATTTGTTGTTTAGCGAGTTTAAAACGTGATCTACTTTGAAAAAGAAAGAAAAACAAAACGAAATAAGCAACTCATCGAGGTGATTTAAGTCTATTTTAAAATTCATTTTAAACATGTAGACTCTTGCACTTGCATAATTGATCTCCCTCAAGAATGATACAAGTGATCCCAAGACTCAATTTCAGTAAATTGATAAGCCAACTGTTTAGCTAATTCTTCCGGAAGAACTCTTGGTCGATAGATTTCCGTAAATCCTATCTATAGTCCACCATGATCACAGGATCGTACGAGTGACCATAGTGTTGAGATAAAATAGGTCAATCGGTTCCAACTTACCCGACGTAGAAGGGGTCATAGTATGCCTACCGACGAAGAAGGGACTCATTGGAGTTTGACCTATAAAGACCGTTCTCAATTTTGGTTTATACGAGGAAGATCCCATCAACTAAATTATAATTCATTTTAAGTGAACGAATAACTAGCGTCTGTCGTGAATGAATTTATTTGGATGATGGCTTAAAACGTGTGACATGAGAATGTCAATGAAAACTAACTCGTGACCTCTATATGTGTCAGTTTTCATGCAATAATTAGGTGGTTTGGTTTTTAGGCGGAAAATGATGCAAATTATCGTAACAATAAATAAATAAAGTAATGCAATACGTAAATAAAAAAATTTCCTAGTGTGGCCTATCCTAGTAAAAGAACATAATACAACTTTGGAATCCACCGTTGGACCCGAAAAGCTTGTCTTGATGTTCCATCTTGATCCAAGTAGCGGGAGTGAGCATCTGGTCTCCATCTTTGGTCTTCTCAAAAATTACAATTAAAATTACAAAATATAAACCTATTTACATTCTAATTAAAACTGTAATTACAAGTGAAAAATCCAAAACGGAGATACAAGATCTCAAAATACAACCAAGACCGTGTTCCATCATTACGGTAACACGTTCTACTAAGGCCACACTAAGTTACAACCGCTTGCAAAAATTAAATACGTAATAAAAGGCATTCACGGCATTCATAAATTTACGATAAATAAAAATGCATCAACTAAAACAAATTCATTCGTGACATAATTCCGTAATTATGTTAAATTTATCCAAACCACCTTTTAATGATTAAAATTCATGTGATAAAACCGCTTCTATCATTTAATTTTAATCCATTATAATCCGTCATTTCAAAGACGCTTTAAAACAACTATATGGTACGTGAGTGAACCGATTCACTATTAAGCGAGTGTACTATATCCGTATAAAGTACATATTGAAGCCAAAAGAAAATTTAAATCAAAAGAAACAAATTTTCAAAGCTGTTAAAGACGAAATCCCTCGATCCAGGGACATAAGTGCTCGATCGAGGGAAAGGAGGGCTCGATCGACTGAACTGCAAGTCGATCGAGAGGTATGCTAATCAGGAGGTGCTCGATCGACTAAACTGGAGGTCGATCGAGTACCTATATCAGCAAAACTACTCGATCGAGTACGAGGACAACTCGATCGAGCAGAGGGGTTTTGAAAGCAGGTCGATCGAGTACAGCAAGGACTCGATCGAGCAAAAATTTTGGAAAAGGGTCGATCGAGTACAGCAGGGACTCGATCGAGCAAAAATTATACAGAAAAGCCACTCGATCGATTAAAAACATGGTCGATCGAGTGCAAAAATCTCTGGAAAATCCAAAACCCTCGTGAAAACATATTTCGAGACAAAATCAATTGCGAAGGTCGTAGTAACACAAATCTAAGTTAATCTGAAACTGTGCCATCTTAGGAGAATAGTCTTTAGTCAAAAGAATCGACTCATTTGAATACTATAGTAGCTCTCGCCACGACCAGGCTATATAAATTTGCCAGAACTCTATAAGCGGTCATTAGGCCCGACAAAATGTTCCTAAATACCGCCTATGTGATCGACTAGTCATCTCACATGACTGTATGGCACTTGAACTTGCCATCAATCACCTCACACTTTAGTCACTTCGAGACGTCACCTCATATAAGTAACTATGGGCAAAACAATGTTAATCCATGTTCACTTTAACGAGGTTCAATTGTCTCTACAACCCGTTTGGATGTAACAAAGTATAAATTAAGGATAAAAGACAAATGCGATTATGAACATGAACAAAAACAACACTTTTATTTCATTTCAAAATCTAACAGAAATTTGGTACACGTTTAAGTCCCATGGACGTAACATGCCCATCATGCTTAGCCTGCGATAAAGGCTTGGTGAGCGGATCGGCTATGTTGTCATCCGTCCCAACCTTACAAATCGCAATTTCCTTTCTTTCAATGAAATCTCTTATTACATGATATTTTCTAAGTACATGTCTAGATCTATTACTAGACTTCGGCTCCTTAGCTTGGAAGATCGTCCCACTATTATCACAATAGAGAGTGATGGGATCATCGGTGGTAGGTACTACTTTTAGACCTTCCGTGAATTGCTTGATCCACATAGCTTCCTTGGCGCCTCGATGCCGCAATGTACTCAGCCTCCGTTGTTGAATCCGATTCTGACTTCCTTGAAGCTTCTCCATTTTACGGCACCACCATTGAGCATGAAAACAAAACCGACTTGTGATTTCATGTCATCTCTATCTGTTTGAAAACTTGAGTCCGTGTATCCTGTAACACGCAACTCGGTGTCTCCTCCAAACACAAGGATAGAGTCCTTAGTTCTTCTCAAGTACTTAAGGATGTTCTTGACAACAATCCAGTGACTCTCACCTGGATTTCCTTGATATCTACTCGTCATGCTCAAGGCATACGAGACATCAGTACGTGTGCATATCATGGCATACATGATTGATCCAACAGCGGAAGCGTAAGGGATCAACTTCATGCGTTCAACATCATGGGGTTCGGAGGGACATTGAGTCCTGCTCAATATCGTTCCGGTTACCATAGGTACCAAACCCCTTTTGGATTTGTCCATGCTTAATCGTCGAAGAATCTTATCAACATAAGACTCTTGACTTAGTGCCAATATCCTCTTGGGTCTATCTCTATAGATCCGGATACCTAATATGCGTTGTGCCTCTCCTAAATCCTTCATTTGGAAGTGGTTACCTAACCACTTCTTAACAGAAGACAACATTGGAATATCATTTCCAATGAGTAGTATGTCATCGACATACAAGATTAGGAACACAACATTGCTCCCACTGAATTTCATGTATAAACATGGTTCCTCAACATTTCGAGTGAAACCATTTTCTTTTATAACATGATTGAATCGATGATTCCAACTTCTAGATGCTTGCTTAAGACCATAAATGGATCTCTTAAGCTTGCACACTTTGTTAGGATTTTTAGAATCAACAAAACCTTCGGGTTGTATCATGTACACCTCCTCTTCTAAATGCCCATTTAGAAAAGCGGTTTTGACATCCATTTGCCAAATTTCATAATCATGAAATGCGGCGATCGCTAACAAAATCCGTATGGATCTTAGCATGGCTACGGGGCGAAGGTCTCATCATAATGGAGACCTTGGACTTGGGTAAATCCTTTTGCCACTAGCCTAGCTTTGTAGACATCGTCATGTCCTTCTATGCCATTTTTGACTTTGAATATCCATTTGCATTGGAGGGGTCTTGCCCCTTTAGGCAAATCTACCAAGTCCCAAACTTGGTTTTCAAGCATAGAATCCATTTCGGATTTCATGGCTTCAAGCCATAAGGTGGAATTAGGACTAGAGATTGCGGCCTTGTAGGTGGCGGGCTCGTCACTTTCCATAAGTAACACATCGAGTGTTCCATCTTCTTCGATAAGTCCCACATATCGATCGGGATGGCGAATTACTCGGCCCGTCCTTCTTAGTGGAGGAGGTACAACCGCGTTAGACGACGAAGGAACATCTTCTTGCGTCTCTATCTCGGTTTGTGGCTCTTGAACTTCGTCAAGTTCAAAATTTCTCCCACTGTCTCTTAGAAATAAATTCTCTTTCTAAAAAGACAGCCTCGCAAGACACAAACACTTTATGATCTTGAGGTTTATAGAAGTAATATCCTCGAGAGGTCGAGGGGTAACCTACAAAGGTGCATTTTTCGGATCTTGGGGCAAGCTTGTTGTCGTTCTTAGTTTTGACGTAAGCATCACATCCCCAAATCTTCATATAGGAAATATTTGGGATCTTACCCGTCCACATCTCACATGGAGTCTTTTCGGTGGACTTTGTGGGACTATTGTTCAAAGATCGAATTGCGGTTTGAATCGCAAATCCCCAAAACGAGTTCGGCAACTCGGTTTGACTCATCATGGATCGAACCATATCAAGTAGGGTTCGATTTCTCCTTTCGGCAACACCATTGAGTTGTGGTGTTCCGGGTGGAGAAAGTTGTGATATAATACCACGACTTTTCAAGTGTGAATTAAATTCAAGACTAAGGTATTCACCACCACGATCGGATCGTAGTGCCTTAATCCTTTTGTTCAATTGGTTTTCTACTTCGTTTTGAAATTCCTTGAATTTCTCAAACGCTTCACTTTTATGTCTCATTAAATAGACATGCCCATGTCTACTTAAGTCATCGGTGAAGGTTATAAAGTAGTCATAATTACCACGAGCGGTGATACTCATTGGTCCACATACATCGGTGTGTATGAGTCCCAATAGCTCACTAGCTCGTGTCCCTTTACCATTAAAATGATTACGAGTCATTTTGCCAAGTAGGCAATATTCGCATGTACCAAATGATTGATAATCAAATGGTTTAATCACATTAGTCGAAATTAATCTTTTGATGCGATTCTCGTTTATATGACCTAATCGACAATGCCAAATGAACGCTTCACTTGGGTCACTTGTTTTGAGTTTCTTTGATTGTATGTTATAAATATCATTTGTTGGATTTGAGGTCTCTAAAATGTAAATGCCATTAATGGAAGAAGCTTGGCCAATAACCAAATCATTCCTAGAAATAGAGCAACGATTGTTCTTAATGACAAAACAAAAACCGTCCATGTCTAGCATGGCGATTGAGATAATGTTTTTAGAGAGCGTAGGAACATAAAAACAATTATGCAAATACAACTCAAAACCGTTTGGCAAAGCTAGAACATAAGTTCCTTTGGATTCGACCGCTACCCGAGCTCCATTTCCAAGTCGAAGATCCACATCTCCCTTGCTAAGCTTCTCCACATCTCTTAAACCCTGTAAATGATTACAAAGGTGAGAACCACAACCGGTATCTAGTACCCATGTCGTAGTGGAAGTATAATTTATATCAATAACATAAATTTCTTTAGGAATTGTACCTTTTGGAGTAATGAGTCCTTCCCTTATATTTCGCAAATACATAGGGCAATTCCTAAGCCAATGTCCCATGCCATAGCAATAATGGCACTCATCATTAACTTGCTTGAAGTTTTTGATTTTCTTTCCTTTCTTCTTGAACCTCTTGCCCTTTGTAGCAAGAACTTGATTGCTAGAGCTCCCACTAGCTTTGGCATCTTTGTCTTCCAGAGACAAAGACCCTATAGCTTGCATGAGGTAGTCTTCCTGAGACGGACTCACACGAGGTCTAGTAGTAGTGGGTGGTTTAGAAGTGGTGATGAAATTAAGGTTTCCATCCGAACCTATCCCGAAATGAAGTTCTCTAGTTGTATCGAAATTGTTGTTGGAGCATACGTCGTCAAGAACATGGTGATATGACTCAATAGTAATGGGTGCGGTAGCATTTGATGGATTCATTGCACTACAAATATGGAGGAAAGGAAATATTAACATTTGTCCTTTTAAATCATACTTGCAAATTTAACAAGATATGAGCATTCATATAGTGACCTCTACCCAACTATAATAAATGATTCCAAGACCCAAATTCATATCGACTTAGGCACGGTAGGGCCGATTCATCCTTTATCAATATAACTCGGTGGATTAACGTTTAATCGATTCTACTTATAGAACTCTTGGTCGATAATATTACATTAACATTTATCTTTAGCCCAAAACACATTCGACAAGGGCACGGTAGGGCCGATACATCCCTTATCAAAAACTTTTGTTGAGTTCAATCCAAATTTCGAATAAATGTGTCCATGATCCAAATCCATATCAATTTGGGCACGGTAGGGCCGATACATCCCTTATCAACATGAATTCGGTGGATTTAACATTCATCACCCACTTCCCCTACGTAACAAGGTTTGTACCCCGGTAGGGCCGAG
Source organism: Silene latifolia (assembly GCF_048544455.1). Taxonomy (NCBI): domain Eukaryota; kingdom Viridiplantae; phylum Streptophyta; class Magnoliopsida; order Caryophyllales; family Caryophyllaceae; genus Silene; species Silene latifolia. The sequence goes on from NC_133534.1 coordinate 86,564,261, forward strand.
TGCACTCCCTCGCGAAATAGGTTTTCATGGTTTCTACTATTTGGTAAGGCTATATCTCAATTAATTGTTTTAGCGAGAGGTCATGTCAATTTATTATCTATCACGTTTTAAGTGAACTAAAGCGGTGAACTATGATAATTCTAATTGACACGGTCGATAAACTCGATAAAATAAGATGCATGTTTTAGTTACGGCGATTTAGCGATGCATGTAACATAAAATAAAATGCAAGCATAAAGATAAATAAATCCTAGTATGGCCTTTCCTAAAATAGAAAAACTATTAATCTATTACATATTCGGAAACCAACTCCATTGGTCCCTTGAACTTCGGTTGTGGCACGCATCTTGAGGTAACACCGTCTTTATGTATCGCCATTCTTGAAGAAATCCGTCTTAAGGAACTAGGAATGAATAAAATTACATAATAAATTACATAATTTCCTATTATACATTTGTAACTAAAATAAAATAAATCTATTAAATATTACAAAACGGTGATACGAGATCACAATAAAAATTACAACCGAATCGATATTCCCATACATTTCGGGAAATACCAATTAAAATCTAAGGCCATACTAAGTAAAATTACATAATTCAAAATTACATAAATTAAAATTATGACAATCATAAATAAAAATGCAGCATTATAATATGTATGAACATGCTCAATTTTTATGCTAAATCGCCTTTAAATTGCCAATATCGTATATTACTCGGTTTTTTACGGATTTGCGTGATTTCAACATTTTATAATCACAAATATGCATAAACTCATATTTATGCACTAGTTAATTACCCTAACCACTTAGGACTCAAAATATAGTCTTCACTAGTAATTTGACCATAATTAACTTTTATTTACAAATTTGTTCATAAATGGACCAAAATTACAAAAATAAGCTATTTAACTTCAAATAAATCACAAAATTTCAAATAAATTCAAAATTTGAAATTTAAAATTCATGAACATTCTGGAAAAATCCATGACACTCATAATGTTCAAAATCTTAGGTTAAAAATTTGAAAATTTTAGGAAAAACAATGTTGCGGTTTATCGATATTTAATAAAATAATCATAAAAACATGGAAAAATTATTTTCATAACTTTTCAATTTTAGATCTGAAAAATATAATAAAATGCAACATTAGACGTTTTTCCTAAGTCATAGATTATATTTTATTAATTTTCACTAATAAAGTCACTATTTATGTCATTTTTCTTCAAAAATTCATAAATCATGCTAAAAGACTTCTTTATAGCCAATTATTTTACACACATCTTGTAAAATTGCATGTGACAACATATAAATTTTCTATGACCAGATTCGAAATTTAACTCATATTAACCTATTTTTCTCTTAAATCCGAATTTAATAATGAAAAATTCATTTTTCGAGCATAACAAGTGCAAAAATTATGAAAATTTACAGGTTATCTCAAAATAATATATGTAACAACATATCCAAAAACCAAGTGAAAATTCGAAGTATAGCTAATTTTCGACCAAAAATGACATTTTTACTCATAAAATCACATTTAAATGTCATTATTATTAAATATGAACAATAAAAATCCGAAAAATTAACCAAAATATCCTAAAACACTTTAGGACCAGAAATATTAACATGCATGTAATTATTTCGTGATATATCATAATAACACAAATTTTACAAGTTTTATTTTGTTATTCATATAACTCGGAAAAACTTTTAACCAATTTGCATGCAAACAACCGTGGCTCTTGATACCGATTGAAGGAAATGTATATTCATATACATATTTAACATACTCATATATGTCTAATTAATTTGTCATAAATTAAAACGGATCTTATGCATGCAAACATTAATAAAAGAGAAGAGAAATAATCTCCTTACATTGAAGTATTTCGGCTATTAGGGCACAAAAGAGATCACCTTTCTCTTTTGTTCTTGAGCTTATTCCAATGGAAGAACAAAGATCTAAGAGTAAGATCTCTCCCTATGCTTTATACCCAAGGCTTTCTCTTAATCTAATTAATATTATTAGAGCTAGTATAATATTAATCTTAGTGAAAAATTGAACCAAAAATCTTTGGTTATGCTCCTAAAACCGGGTAGGAGAGGAAGTGAGAAGGAAGGTAATTTTTATCTCTCTAAAAATTATATTATGAAAAGTGAATGAATAAAATTATTACACTACAATACATATTGTGAATAATAATTAAAATAAGCAAAAGAACTCCTTGTTCTTCTCTAGGTAAAACCGGGTAGGAGGAGAGGTTAAGGCCAATGCATGCACAATTTGTTCTTCACAAGAAGGTGTAGGGTGCATGGCTAGAATTAGGTTAATCATCATTATGTTCACCACTAATTAAACAACCACAATTATTTGTTTAAACCTCCTCCTATTTTTCGGCACAAATGATAATATGGGATCCATATTATTTTTGTCAATTGTCAATATGTCACATGTCACATGTCACATAAATTTGTTATGTATTTTTAACATATTAAAAATCAACGTATTAATAAAAATACGTCACATACAAAAATCGACTTAGTAATTTCATAATTACTTGTGCCAAAATTTTTACCAACTTATAAATCGTATTTACAAAAATTCATTCAACTTTGATTGTTTCTTTAAACAATAATTTCATCCGAGTAATGAAACAATTCGATTACTCAGACCGTATCTCATTTAATCTCATTTCAATATGATACGTAAATTTTACTTCCAAAATCGTCCGTCAATTTTTCAAGTAATTTAATTAACTCGTAACACTATACGATTAATTAAATGATCAATTAAGAGTATTGCCCTATAGGTATGACCTAGGGGGTCAACTGATCACCACCGTCACACGACAGTAATGTCAAACTCTAGTCAGCCAATCATTACCGATATATGTTGACCAGTTGACAGTAACAATATTACTTCCCAATTGTATTCTTAAAATGAGATTTAATAATGATACTTAAATCATGTGATCGCACTATTGTTGAGGACACATTTCCCAACATGATCGACTACGCCACATCCGAGACATGAGGATATTGAAGACCGCATGGTATGATCTTTCCAATCTCCTTTTTCCCCTTTATGTTAATGACTATGTGGCTTTATTTTGATTGATGCGGTAAAAACAATGTGAACTTAGGACTTGCATTTAGTTTATATGGCATATTAGTTGGTAGAATCATATGCATTAGGATGTGTATATGCTAGTTGCATCATGGCATGTAGTTTGCATGTTAGAAAAATTTTGCGAAACCGTCTATTTGGGAAGCTTGACAAGTGTATATAGGCCCTAGTAGATGCTTTTTATTCTTAAGACTTTGCTTGTTAGAATGCTTGTAAAACACCCTAGGATGTGTCATGCTAGTATCCTTTGACCCATGGTTTAAGGCCTAGTCAAGAGTACCTTGTGGTGTGATAACTCCTTGGCTACCGTTTATTCCAAGGTGACCCTTGAAACCATGCATACTTCTATCATTCATCCATGTTCTACCACATTTTTGTCATCAAAGGGAATGGGCACAAAAAGAAATCGATTTGAGTTCAATGAAATGAAAAGTGAAAGAAAGTTTGCAAAAATGCATCAAATGAAAAGAGGAGCAAAAATAGAACTCCTAAAGCTTCAAAAACAAGGCACCCTCGTTACTAATTGGGGTGACTTTGAAAATGTTCAAAAGAAATGCAAAAAAAGTTTTCAAGTATTGAAATGCCAAATATCAAAAAGAAATGGCAAGAAAGTGTTCTCAAATGTCAAATGCCAATGAAATTGGGGGAAAAACAAAAATAAAAGCAAACTCCCAAAATGAAACTCAATTACTATCGATCCCTTTATCCATCGTATCCATTTTTGTGCATGGTAGAGAGGGGACGACCCTTCTTCTTGTCTAGGCAAGAGGGGGGATTCCGCGATCCTCCAGTGTTTCTAACACCATAGGGAGTCTACTCTTGACAAAAGCATTTAACGATTGAGGACAAAGGTACCCTAGCTTGACACATTTTGGAGGTGATTTATTGGTATCCTTCTAGGCTTAGTAGTTTGAACAAATTGCATCTATGAAGGATTGTGTACCCTTGAATTGCTTCCCTTGTAGATAATTTCCGCCACTTAGATGAGGAAAGTGGCTATTCTTTTTGTAGATGCATCCATTATGTGTTTTTGTGTGCTTAATGTTTGGATGTGTCGCCATTTTGGCAAGACCCACCTTGCCTTGCAAGAAGGCATCCTACCTCATGGTTGTCTTGTTGTGAGTTGAAGGGGCGGAGTGAGACCCGCTAATTGTCTCATATCGGCTATTATTATTAGGTTAGGTTAGTATTGGTCCTAGTCTTTGTCACCTCTTTACTCGGGACGAGCAAAGGTTCGGTTTGGGGATATTTGATGCGACCATAATTGGCGCATATTTAGCCCCCAAATTACCATTGTTTCCGTGCTTTTTAGTGCCTATTTGGGTCATTTCTTATCTTTAGTTCTTTGTTTTGCATATTCTTTGAGATTTTGATCCCTTGGTAGGAAAGGAGTAAGAATCTTGCATTTTCATGGCAAAACGAGGCTAACATGATTGTATTCAATGACCAAGCATCAAGGAGAGACAAGACTAGAAGGCCTTTGTACATATTATAGTAGAAGAGCAATGTTGAGAAAAGGATCCTTGAGTCCCCAAGGAAATCCCCAAGGAATTCATGAAGAAAAGGGAAGAAAAGAAGAAGAAAAGATGCTGCCAGACAATCCGAACGGATTGTATACAATCCGCCCGTCCGTCCAGCCCAATCCGAGCGTCCCTCAAAGGAATCCGCTCGGATTCCACCTCGCCAATCCGAGCGTCTTGCACAAGAATCCGCTCGGATTCTCCAGCCCAGATCCGGCCGTCCCGACTCCCATCCGCACGGATTTCAGTACAGCACGTTTTCACTCTTCAAGCCACGATTAGAGAAGCCCTTCTCTCGGAGAATACCGGAGTCTCCTTGCTCAACTTAAAAAGTGTAATTACTAGTTTAGCCCTTAGTTAACCCTAATGCATCCTCCCTAATTTTCACTATAAATACCCCATTAGTCTAATTAGAGGAGCATGTTCTTCTTATCAATAATTAGTGTAGTTAATATCAATCAAATCTCTCTTCAATATTGTAATCAAATATTAATCAAGTTTTAATCCAAGTTTTAGTTCTTTAATCTCTCTCTTGTTCTTACTTTATTTTGGGTAATTAGAAGATTATTGGGTTTATTGGGAGATTGACAACCTTCCATCAATCATCAAGTTCTTCTATTATTCTTTGCATCTTCATTATTGGAATCATTAGTAGGTATAATCTCTTAATCCCTTTTTAATTATTGCTAATTACTTTCATTTATTCATCATGTTTCATTATGTTAGTATGATTGACAACCTTTCTAGCATGATCAATATGATAATGAGTGAGTAGTCTCTTAGCTAGGGTTTAATGGGTGATTAGGGAAACCAACATGGGGAATGATTCATGCTTAAATTAATATGCTTTCATATCTTATTTGCTTGCTTGTTTTGATCTTAATACATGCACATGTTATGTTTGATGAAATGCTAAGCCTATGAATCCTTGCATTTACTATCATCTTCTATCCTTTCAACTTGACTTGTAAGACATAACCCAACTCGAGTCTTGTTAGACCATGCATGTGTTGAGTAGGAAAGATTAAGTCGACTTGTAGGTGTTGTACAATCTAATCGATTCGGCTCCGGGACCCAAACTTTCCTAGGATTGTAAGATATAACCCAACTCAATCCATCACAACAATAATTGCTTGCTTATAATTTGAGAACATGTTTGTATGATCATATCCCATGAATCCCCTATGAACCCATGACACCCTAGTGCCTTTAATCAATTGTTTACACCCTTATTTTATTCATCTTGCTAGTTTATTTTCATTGTTATTTTAGTTTAGTAACCTTCTACATCAACCCAATTTGTGACACCCCCTAGACACTACTAGTTACAATAGAATTCTCATTTCAATACCCGTCCCTTGGGATCCGACCTTTACTTGCCTCTTTACTAATTGTAGAGTTGCTCGTGGAGTATAAATTGTGTTTTGTATCGACCATTGACCAACGACCACATATGCTTAATTGTGAACACCAAATGGACCCGATCAATAACCATTAAACAATTTTAATTTTCGAAAAGTTCCTGTAACATTGCTACTCGATCGAGTATGTAGTGGTACTCGATCGAGTGCCCGCTACTCGATCGAGTATCTTGGCTACTCGATCGAGTAGCCCTAAGATCAGAATGCCTCTTTTCTGCCACACCTGTAGCTACTCGACCGAGTATGGGGTACTCTGTCGAGTACCTACAGGTCAAAATTTTGGGAAACCTGTCATAACCAACACACACACACACACACACACACACACACACACACACACACACACACACATATATATATATATATATATATATATATATAATCGTCACATGACTTGAGTCGGGATGACTTCCCGACTCACAAAATCCTGCAACCAAGTCAAGCTAGTAAATCCAGCCTTATGGCCAACCATACAAATCCGAAAATAAAAGTTCTAACTACTAACAACTACTAACATCCAACACCAACGACCATAAACAAGGATAAAGAAATAGGAGTATCACTCCTCCTCCTGCTGCTGCTCCTCCTCCATCACCTCATCACCACCACTATTGCCTCCCGATGTGCCCGCTCCCGATGACCCAATGCCCGCATCAACCCCCGCTCCAACCCCAAGGCTCACATACCATGGGGTCAAGCCACCATAAGAAAAGGAATGAGGCGTCCCCCAAGCTGACTGATCCACCCCGTAAGAGTGGAAAACCCCACTATAGTCCCCGACTCCACTCCACCACACTGGATGTGGTCCCTCGATCCCTATCCCCTGAGTGTACGCCATCTCATGCATATTCCGGAGTGTCAAAGTAGATGACACTCTCTCCGCCAAGTAGCTCGAACGCGTCTCCGGGGTGTCGAGGTAGGGGTAGCACGGAAAAGGGTGCTGCTGCGGTGGTGCTACCGGCCGTGGTCTAGTCTCAGCGGTCCTCTCCCTCACTCGACGGGGTCCTCTCCCCAACCTGGGCCTCTCCTCCACTACTGCTGCATTCTCTCCCTTCTTCGGCTCGGGCATCACCTGGACGATCGTATCATCAATGAGGTACGTCCTCAACTGTCGAGGTCCACCATCACCCTCCTCCTCCTCATCAGAGTCCACAGCTATGACCACCGGGTCTAACGGCTCTGTCGGTGGGAGGTGCTCAGTAGCCGGAATCTTCATCCAGCTCATGCCCCACACCCTCCAAGCTAGGTTGCCATCAGCTAAAGTTCTCAACCATTTCATGTCGAGGTAGTAGTCACGGTCTATAATAGGCACCGGTGTAGCCAGAGGAACATACTCGGATAAAGCCTCAAAGGTGGTTAGCTTTTCAGCTAGCCGAGTGGCGATAGCGCCACAACTCAAGTACCGGGAAGTGGTCGTAGCCATCAAAGCAAGGCTAGCGCAGACTATGGCAGGAGCATTAAAGACCACCCTCTCGGTCTGCTCCGGGTTGAGGTAAGACATCAGAAGCAACACCTCATGATTGTTCTGTTTACTGATATCCGGTCTATCATAAAGGAGGTTCGAAAGAGAACGAAGAAAGATCCTCAAGGTGCTGAACATCATTAATCAGCATGTTGCTTGAGGTGGGAGCTGGCTTTCCGGTAAGACAGGGCATTAGGCGGTAGACACCGCACTCAGCAGGAATATCAGTGATGGAATCCTTGGGAGGCTTGGCCAACCCAAGGTGAGAAGCGAAAAGGTCCATGGTCAACAAGAAACTTGTGTTTATCAAACGAAACTCAACGGTTTGGGCAGCTGGGTTCTAACTAAAGGAGCTCATAAACTCCAACGTAAGAAAAGGGTAGGAATGTTTCCTCAGCCGGTACAACCCCGTGAATCCCAAAGTCTCAAATATGTGACGGACATCCGTCTCTATTCCCAAATCCTCTAAAAGTGTGGTATCCACACACCGAGTTGGCCTCATTTTGCGTTTTTGCAAAACCACAAAACGCCCCCTTTGCTTAAAGTCCACAAACACAACCGTAGGGTACTCCGGTACCGCGGGTACTACGGGTCCACTACCCTCCCCAGGCTCGGGCTGTGAAGCCCTCCCCCTCTTCCTCTGTCGGGTCCCTATGTTCAGTCTCGGCATCTGTTTCAGCATATAATTTAAACCAACTTGCATAAACATATAAGGTACATAATTCATGCAATCGAACTTTAAATACTAAGCTAGGTACACACATTCACCAAGAAGTTCCCAATTCAATATATAATTTCAGTAATTCAGACAATCTTTGTAGTTGTGAAAAGCTTAGCATGATAAACATGGTTTACTCAACCAATTCTGACATCCTAGCATGATTCAATTGCTACTCTATATTCATACTTAATGTCAGTGAGATATTCTTAAATACTCATAAAAAGGTAAGTTAAAACATATCATCATCAACCTTCAATATTAGAAACAACCAATTCAACTAGACTTGTCAGACGGTCTCTACAACTGTGACTATTTGGACATATTCACCATCAATTAACATCACCATTATCATATTGAAGTTTAACCCTAACTTAAACCATCATATCCAACACTAAATTTCAAATATAGAAAACGAATTTCAATTTGGAGCACTTTTCAGACGGAGTTTTAAGGCACTTTTAAGGTGAAAATCACTAAAATTCAGCTTTCAACATGGTATATATACAACATATAGTATTCAATTTCATCATTCAACATGTACAAAACAATCAAACAAAATTTTGATTTTTTGTAACCCTAGAAAATTTCGGCCCCCAAATCGGCAATTTCTAGCCTATTTTACAGCAATTAATCACCAACATTCATGAAAGGGAAGCATGTGAATCCTATTGCAACAATTAGAAGCAATAATTCGCCCATTAGAATCGAAGATTTCAGATTATACCATCATTCCAAGTAATTTAAAGCAACAAAAACATGTAAATAAGGGGAAGATCATACCTTGATTAGCTAGGGCAAGTAAAAGAACAAAATTAACAAGCAATTAACCCAAATAATCACCAACAACACAAGAAGAGAGGAGAGTTTTTTGAGAGATTTGAGGCTTATTGTTCGAAATAAGAAGAAAGAATGAGGAAAGAAAGATGAAATAAGGGTTTTAAGAAACCCGTGAGTGGCTATGTACTGTAGCCTACTCGATCGAGTGCCTAGGGTACTCGATCGAGTGCCCTCTACTCTATCGAGTAGGTGCTATTTCGTCGAGTATCTGCAGAAAATTTCCACATCCCGACGTCATAGCTTCCTAACTAGATCGAGTGAGGTCTACTCGGTCTAGTAAGAACTCGCACTTGGTCAAGTAAGGTTGAGTACTCGGTCAGAAATACGAGATAACTTGAAGATTCCTGCAAAAACAATATCGCGTGTCGATTCCAACTAAGTTCGGAATTCGCCACTAGTCATCACACTTACTCATTTATTAACATTACTACTCAATCGTGTCATACCGTCTCAACAAATAATGTTTATGTCATAATACGCTACAACAAATTACCCAACTCGGTTTACCTGCTACCGAGTTATTCATAGGCATGATCACGTCATCATACCATACTTAAGCTTATCTTACCACATTACTACCAAACTCATGTTCACATCAACACGAAACATATAATTAACGATAAATCATTCTTTCATATGTCATATAAATGCCTACTCTACATAGCAAATTAAGGCCTATCATGTTCCAATTTCAATATAAACAAAATTATTCTACACCAATTAATCGTTACACAGCGGAAAGTTTCAATCGTCGAGCATTGTATACACGCATCATTAATTACTAGTTCGCGTACTATATATCAACACTTCCTTAATTATCATCATTATAGCTACGGTAGAAATTATAAACTCATATAAGGTCACCGTTATTATCAACTTGAAGCAAATATCAACACGATTACTATTCATACTACAACATACACTTCCATACTTTTCACGCATTTCTATATCATAAAACCTTTAACATTTTTCTCTAACATCACGTAAGCTCACTAATCCTACCAAAATTTCACTGCACACAATTCAAATGTAACCATTACACTCATACCGACTTTAATAAAGGCTCAACCTCGGATAATTCCAACGCAATTTATATACACATCAATTACATATACACGGACTCCACATTCCCATGCCCAGTGACTGGCTTAAGTACACTGGGGCCAAGATTTTGAAATGAGGACGCCTACTCACCCAAAATCTAGCATCAGCGGGGCTCCCATTATACATACACCAGATTCACTTTATTAGACTCACTACGTTCATTATTTTTTTTATTGGTTACAGGTCCCAAAATCGTTGCTCTGATACCACTTTGTAACACCCTCATATCCAGAGGAGCCTTAACTAGGCCTTCCTTAGCATATAAAGGCGTTACCATCTCGGTTACCCGAGGACAGTAATAATCAAATGTCGATAAAAGAACTATAATGTTATATTACAAGTGATTTAAAACCAACTGACGATATAAAATATATAACTCAAAGGCTACTCGTTATTACTATCAAATCTCGTGAAGACTCATCCCAGCCCGGACTCCAGCTACCAACGACATCAACACCTGCTAAGACAGACTGCTCACCATAAGGGATCACGACAGACACATAAAACAACAAGACAACCACACAAGGTCAGTACTGAGATAAAACATGACAATACCAACAACGTCTATCGATATAACACAACACAATCAGACACAAACACAATCACACCTACTCCAATCAATCTCCGTCAGCGACTGTCCACTGGACCAGCCCTGCCAGTGGGGGACCGCAGTCGTTCCCACCTAAGCCCCGCTCATCATACCGAGCGATAACCCTGTCCCATTAATGTGCACATCCCCTCCCGTGGCGGGTTCCACGGAGGGCGAAACTAGGGCGTTAAGCCACTCCCGCAAATGACTCCACTCAGCCGAGAACGCATCTCGAGAACCAGAGACAAACAATCACAACTATCAGCAACACAACACAACCACAACACAACCACAATACAACCACAACAATCGACACACTAGACCATCTACAGAAACTGAGTAGGCGAACCTACCTTTAAGCAACTGCAACCAATCCATGCCAACATAGGACATATCCAGCAATCAAGCAACACCTATAACCACAACACAAACATCTATCACTACCAAGCAAACCCTAACTGCAAAGACAAGGATACAGATGATGATGACGACATACCTATAAGGAGAAACTCGGCAAAAGACCGCTACCAGACTCAAGTTATGCTCTCCTAAGGCACAAGAACCTTCAAAGGCTTCCATGGAGGTTATATGGTGAAAGGAAGGGAAAGAGGCGACTAAAGGATTAAAGAAATGAGGCGGAAATGATTTGCGGATTTAACAAAACGCGATTATAAACCCTCATGGAAAACCCGCTACTCGATCGAGTGTCCCACATACTCAATCGAGTATCCCCCTACTCGATCGAGTATCCAAGCTACTCGATCGAGTAGCCTCTACTCTATCGAGTACCACACACAACTCACAACACAAGGTAACTTGGCACGCACTTCTAAGGAATATTACCGCTCCCAAGGTTAGTCAACGCTAGTCAAAGGGTCTCTAAAAGGGCGGGTATTACACTCTATCTTTAGAATAAATACACTAAATATTCAAGGATAGCTTATGAGACACAAATAATGATTATGAAGTAGAAAGAGGACTATCTCATAAATTGACTGATAGACTTTAAATTTGATGAGTGTACTTGGTAATTGACATTTCTTTAGGAGAGTTCATCAACTCAACATCACTTTATAATTGATCATACACAAGCCTTAAGCTTGTGGACATATAATGAATCCTATCAGTATAGTTGTCTATTAGATCACTTTAAGTAGATGATCATATGTTTCTATGTGCAAGCATATAAAGACGAATTTTTAGAACAAAGAAATACGATAAAAGGGGTGACTTAGGTTGCAAACCAAGCCACCATAATCCAAAATACAACCATTGTTTAGAAAGGATCAACCATTTCCATGTCGAACACGGAAATTAAAATAGTTCTAAAAATCCGAAACACAACTTAAAATAAGACAATAATAAAAAGCCAAGCTTCATTGGTAGCTACTCTTAGCTCCTTGATGATTTCTCAAGCTTGCTTTTCCTTTCCTTTGTCTTTGCTTGGTGGAGGCCCTATTTACAATAAAAAGGGGATACATTATCACAACTTTGTATCAAAATACCATAGTTGAATTAGAAACATAAAAGAAAGGATAGTCATTTACCTACTGGAGTGATCTTTCCAGCTTTGATGTCACCAAGGTACTTGGAATAATTTCTTTTCCAATGTCCAACACCATTACAATAATTGCATTTATCAAGAGGACCCTTCTTGGTCTTGGAAGTTCTAGCTTCAAAAGTCTTAGCCTTGGTGGACATGGGAGCTTGTCTCTTACCCTTTTTCCCATTCTTCTTGAACTTCCCCTTGCTCTTGGTGCTTATATTAAGCACATCCTTAGGTGGGTTAACATTTAACCCCATGTCTCTTTCGGCTTGCAACACGTCCTTGTCTTGCATGTTAAAATTCACCCGGAATTGAACATATGCTTTGACTTTGGATAAGGAGTGTAGAATCCTATCTACAATGAGCTCTTTGGGGATTTCAACCTTTTGAAGTTTCAATGTCTCGACTAGCTCCAACAATTTGAGCACGTGAGGGCTAACCTTTTGGCCCTCCTTAAAATCGAGATCAAAGAATGCCGAGGCCGCCTCATATTGGAAGATCCTCGGAGCTTGCGAAAACATTGTCACAAGTTTGGAATAGATTTCATAAGCGGTGCCCATTTTAAAGGCTCTCCTTTGGAGATCCGCCTCCATCGCAAAAATCAACACATTTTTCATAGCGGCAGACTCTTTGTGGTAAGCCTCATATGCTTCCCTAGTGGCGGCACTTGACCTAGCATTAGGTTCGGGTGGAGAGGCCTCGGTGAGGTAACGAAGCTTGTCGTCACCTTGGGCGGCTAATTTGAGTTGGACATCCCAATCGGAGAAATTTGACCCATTCTTTTCAAGTTTACAACGATCCATAAAGGATCGGAGCCATGAAACATTAGTGAGAGGTGCGGCGTTGGTGTTTGGTGCGGTCATTTGTTATGAGAAATTAAAGTGGTCTACAAAACGAAAATAGAAGGAATAAAACATTTGTCGTTTTCAAAATAATAATAACACTCGTAAATTTTTAATTTAAACAAGTTTTATTGCATTTATCTAGTGACCTCTACCCAACTTTGATAAATGATTCCAAGACCCAAATTCATATTAACTTAGGTATCGGTAAAGCCGAATACAGCCCTCATCAATATAACTCGGTGGATTAACTTTTTAAACGATTCTACTCTTAGAACTCTTGGTCGATAAATTTACATTAATATTTATCTTTAGCCCGAAACACATCCGGCAACCGTCGAGAATACTTTCATTGAGTTCAACCCAAATTTCGAATAAATGTGTCCATGATCCAAATTTACATCAACTTGGGCATCGGTAAAGCCGAATAAAACCCTCATCTTTATAAATTCGGTGGGTAGACATTTATCACCCACTTCCCCTACGTAGCAAGGTTTGTACCCCGGTAAGGCCGAGTGCTCTCCCTCACGAAATAGGTTTTCTTGGTTTCTACTTTTTGGTAAGGCTAAGTCTCAATTGTTTATTTTAGCGAGAGGTCATGTCAATTTATTATCTATCACGTTTTAAGTGAACTAAAACGGTGAACTACGATAATTGTAATTGACACGGTCGATAAACTCGATTTAAATGATAATGCATGTTTTAGTTATGGCGATTTAGCGATGCATGCAACATATAAATAAAATGCAAAGCATAAATAAAATCCTAGTATGACCTTCCTAGAATAGTAAATCTAATAAACTATTACAAATTCGGAAACCAACTCCTTTGGTTCCTTGAACTTCGGTCTTGGCACGCATTTCAAGGTAACATTTTCTTTGATGGATCGCCTTCTCGAGTGGCACCGTCTTCAAGGAACTCCGGAATAAATAAATTACATAAAAAATTACATAATTTCCTATTATACATTTGTAATTAAAATAAAATAAATCTATTAAATTACAAAATGGTGATACGAGATCACAATAAATTACAACCGAAACGATATTCCCATATATGACAAACATAAATAAAATGCAGCATTATAATATGTATGAACATGCCCAATTTTATGCTAAATCGCCTTTAAGGAGCCAATATCGTATATTAATCGGTTTTTACGGATTTGCATGATTTAACCTTTTAAAATCACAATAATTACATAAATTCATATTTATGTACAAGTTAATTACCCTAACCATCTTCGGACTCAAAATTAGTCTCCACTAACATATTGACAATAATTAACCTAGATTTCTTAATATTGTTCATAAATGGACCTAAAATACAAAATTATGCCATAAACTTCAAATTAAATCATAAAACTTTCAAATAATTTCAAAATTTGAAATTTAAACTCATGAACATTCTGAAAAAATACCATGAAACTCATAATGTTCAAAACTTAAGTTAAAATTTCGAAAATTTATCAAGAAAAACAATGTTGCGGTTTATCGGTTTTAACAAATATGACTATAAAAATATGAGAAAAATTATTTTTATCAACTTTTCATTTTTAGATCTGAAATATATGATAAAATGCAACATGTGACGTTTTTCCTTAAGTCATGAAGTATGTTTTAGCATTATTACTAATTCTAGTCACTATTTATGTGATTTTTCATCAAAAATTCATAAATCATGCATAAAGACTTCATTATAGCCAAATATTTTACAAACATCTTGTAAAATTTCATGTACCAACATACTAAATTTCCATGACCAGATTCGAAATGTAACTCATATTAACCTATTTACCCATTTAAACACGATTTTAACTTGAAAAATCCATATTCCGAGCATAACAACTCATTTTATTATGAAATTTTACAGGCCATCACTAGATAATATATGTGAAAACATATCCAAAAATCACTGAAAAAATTGAAGTTTAGCTATTTTTAGTCCAAAAATGACATTTTTATCATAAAAATCACATTTTAATGCCATTATTATATAAAATGAACAATAAAATCCATAAATAAACCAAAATGTCCTAAAAATCACTTAGGACCAGAAACTTTTAACATGCAAATTTATTTTAAGGTTTTTCTTCATAAAACCAATTAAATTAGTTTTGTATGTTAATCATATAACTCGGAAAAACTATAAACCGATTTGCATGCAAACAACCTAAGGCTCATGATACCGATTGTTAGGAATTCATATTCTCATTATTTTACATATTCATATATGTGACATTTTAATTTAGTCATAAAATTAAAACTAGATCTTATGCATGCAAACTTAAATAAGAATAGAGAAGAAGTCATTTTTCTTACTATGGAATTTCGGATTAAAGGGCACAAGTAAGATCTCCTTCTTACTTGTTCTTGAGCTTTCCTTATATGGATGAACAAAGATTCAAGCATAGAATCCCTCCCAAAGATGAATACCCAAGATAACCTCTTAAAAGACTAATATTATTAGAACTAGAACAATATTAATCTTACTAAAATTGACCCAAAATATTTTTTTTTGTCTCTTGTATTTCGGCCAAGAGGATGGATTTTTGGAGATTTTATCTCTCTAATTTTTCATAAGATATAGAGAGTATTTTATAATTTCTTACACTAGAAATTATAATATGAAATTGTGAATGATTAAGAGAAAAACCATTGGCCTTTTCTCTCAAAAACCGGTTGGCATGGGGAGAGTAGAGCCAATGCATGAGTTTGTTATTCTTCTCAAGAAAACTAGGTTTGCATGGCTACTAGCTAGTTATAATCATTATGCTTTCCACTTAAGATAAAAACACAATATAAATCTCATACTCCCTTCATAATTTCGGCACACTCAAAATAAAATGGGTAGTCCATTTTATTTTGTCATTTGTCAATTTGTCACATGTTACATGTTACATGACATGTCACAAGGTAATGTATTTTTAACATAGTAAAAATCAACGTATTAATAAACATACGTCATGTACAAAAATCGACTTAGTAATTCATAATTACTTGTACCAAAATTGGTTTATCAATTATAAATCACAACGTCTTGTATTTATAATAAATTATTCATTCAGTTTCAATTTTTTCGTAAACAATAATTTTATCTAAGTAATAAAACAATTTGATTACTTAGACCGTATCTTTATTTAATCGAATTACAATAAGACGCATCAATAATACTCACAAAATCGTTCATCAATTTTAAGCAATTTAATTAACCCGTATCGACATACGATCAATTAAGTAATCAATTAAGAGTGTTACCCTTTAGGTATGACCTAAGGGGATCAACTGATCACCACCGTCGCACGACAGAAATGTCAAACTCTAGTCAGCCAATCATTACTGATATGTGTGGACCAGTTGACTGTAAAATATTACATCCCACATGTATTCTTAAAATGAGATTTAAACATGTGATTATCATGATCGACAGTTGTGATCGCATTATTGTCGGAGGACACATATTCCAACAGGACCGACTTGAGGACCAAGTCGCCCTCCTTAATGTTCCTGGGTTTGACCTTCTTGTTGAATGCCCGTTGTATACGTCGTTGGTATAGTTGGACATTGTGTAGGGCGTTGAGCCGCCGCTCGTCTAGAAGTGTGAGTTATTCATACCTTTGACGGGTCCATTCCGCCTAAGGGACTTGACTCTCTAATAGGATACGTAGAGAAGGGACCTCTAACTCTACCGGTTGAACCGCCTCCATGCCGTATGCTAGGTAGAAGGGTGTGGCGTCTGTTGGTGTTCCAATGGAGTTTAGGTATCCCCAGAGTGCGAATGGGAGTTTGCTCGGCCAATCGTGGTAGTTGTCTTGCATTTTCTTGATAATGGTGACAAGAGTTTTGTTAGCTACCTCCACCACTCCATTAGTTTGGGGACGGTAAGGGGATGATCGATGTTATTTTATCTTGTATTTGTCCAGCAAGGCCTGAGTTTCCGCCCGGAAGTGAGAGCCTTGATCGCTGATGATTTCATGGGGTACCCCATATCTGCAGATGATGTTGTTTTGGATAAACTTGTCCACTTGTTTGGCGGTCAAGACTGCATATGACTGCGCTTCTACCCATTTGGTGAAGTAGTCGATGGCGACGAGGACAATGCAATGCCCCTTGGTACGTACCGGGTTGACTATCCCGATGATGTCGATGCCCCAGGTCGAGAAAGGCCAGGGTGATGTCATGGTGTATAAAAGGGATGGTGGTATGTGCTGTATGTTGGCGAAGATTTGGCAATTGTTGCAATGTTTGACGTAGTTACGGCAATCGGCTTCCATGGTGGTCCAGTAGTAACCTAGCCGCATGATTTTTCGGGTAAGCATCATTGCGCTCATGTGAGGGTCACATTCTCCGTCGTGAACCTCTCCCATGACTTTTTTGCCTTTGTGATGGTCAATGCAAAGGAGGAGAATCCCTTGGGTGTTCTTTTGTATAGTTGATTTTGGTTCATCACGAATTGTGATGCAATTAAACGGATGGCTCTTTGTCCTCTTGGGTCAAAGTTAGGATGGAATTCGTTTTTTGTTTTGTAGTTGAGGATGGCTTGGTGCCAAGGTTCGTCATGGCTTTCCTCGTCGTTGTTGATGGCACAAATGTAAGCTGGCTCGCTCCTTCTCTTTACACATAGGGGCATCGATGTCATGTCGTCAGGTATGTTGACGAGCGCGGCAAGTTTTTCTAGGGCATCAGCAAATTGATTTTCCTCTCGCGGCAAATGGAAGTAGTCGACTTGGTCGAACAACTCGGCCTCTTGATTGATCTTTGCTCGGTAGGGAGCTAAGCTGTCACTTCGGATTTTCCATGATCCGGACACCTGATTGATGATGAGCGAGGAATCGCCGTGGACCCTCAGTCTCTTGATGCCAAGTGTGATGGCTGCTTGTAGGCCGATGAGGCATGCTTCATGTTCAGCGGAATTGTTTGTGACGGCGAAGTCTAGCTTGACCGAGATCGGAACATGTTCTCCCTCTGGTGATATTAGAAAGATTCCTACCCTGAAGCCTCTCAGATTAGATGCACCGTTGAAGTAGAGGTCCCATGTGTCGGAGTTGGCACAAATGATGTCTTTGTCAGGAAGTCACCCTGTATCGGTCGTTGGATCCTCGTTGACGGGATTTTATGCCAGAAAATCGGCGACTGCCCTTCCCTTGATAACCTTGAGGGGTACAAACTTGAGATCAAATTCAGACAGCATGAGTGTCCACCTAGACAGCCTTCTGTTTAGTACGGGTTCCTCGAAGATGTATTTGATTGGGTCCATCTTGGAGTAGATGTGGACCGTGTAGCTGAGCATGTAATGCCGCAGCTTCTTTGTTGACCATACTAGGGCAAGGCATGTCTTTTCCAGTTGGGTGTACCTTGTCTCGTACTTAATGAACTTTTTGCTAATGTAGTAGATGGCTCGTTCTTCGCCGTCGACTGTTTGTGCTAGCATTCCTCCCATGGCTGTGTCGGTAACGGTCAGGTATAGGGATAAAGGAATCCCCGGTTGTGGTGGCATGAGGACATGAGGCTTGGATAATATTTCCTTTATCCTGTCGAAGGCTTTTTGACAGTCGTCGTCCCAATCGGTGTGATCGGAGGCGCGAAGCTTCTTGAATATTGGTTCACAAATTTTGGTGAACTTGGCAATGAAGCGGCTGATGTATTGGACCTGACCGAGAAATCCCTAAATCTCCTTCTCGTTCTTAGGCCGTGGCATTTGTTGGAGGGCTTTGATATTGGTTGGATAAATCTCAATGCCTCATTTGCTGACGACATGTCCCAAGAGTTTTCCGGAGGTGACTCCGATTGCACACTTCTGAGGATTGCACACGAGTGAAGAATTTCCGAAGGGCACTGATGTGGTCGTCCCGTTATCTTGACTTGATGATACGTGCATTTTATATAGTCTTATTAGCCTATTTTATGCACGTATTTCTATGCTTTTATCGTGGTTTTATGCTATGAAATGCCCCGAATATGCTACTTTGGTTTGTTTTGTCCTAGTTGCAGGAATGAACCGGAAAGTAGTGAAATCAAGCCTTTTACCTTCCTTTTAGCATGCATTTGGAGGAAGAGTGAATTCGGAGCGGGAATGTAGCTATCTTGAGATGCGCAAAGAAGAAAGATAGCTAGGCGAGCAAAGGAAGAACTTCAAATTGCTAGTGCCTAATTTGAAGAGCTATATCTCGAGTTCTGCCACAGATATTCAGGTGCTTTCAATTGGAGATGAAAGTTTGTCCTTTTAGATTTCCAATGCCACCGGAATCACCCTGTTTGCCCAAGTAACGAAGAAATGGCAGCCGTTTGAAGTTTAGTGCGCAAAGGAGGAAACTGTCGCTGGAAAGTACTCGATCGAGTAGAATTTTGCTCGATCGAGTCCTTTTTCTACTCGATCGACTAGTTTCACCTATTGAGTTACTCGATCGAGTGGTTATTTCACTCGATCGAGTGGTTTAAGCTTTAGTTACTCGATCGAGTGGTTTTAAATCACTCGATCGAGTGGATTTGTTATGGGCTGGGCCTTTTAAGCTTATTTCCGTCATTAGGTTAGTTAATAATCTTATTTTTCTTATAAATAAGAGGGATTTCGACATAATAGGGGGCTTCTCCTCTCTAATAATTCTTAACACTTTGTTTCACATTTGCAGCTCTTGTTACTTTCTTAGGATCTAATTCAAAGTATTTAATTCTTTCCCTTTCTTTTCTTCTTTAATTATTATTTATGTTTATTGTTCTTCCTTTATTTCTCGTTTCCCCTTTGATTATGCGTAGCTAAATTCCTTAGTATGTTAGGATTAGGGAAGCCATGGTAGCAACATGTTTTAATTGACTTGAATAGATTAGTCTGGCGATAAGAATTGTATTAGGCAATTTAATTGTTATCAGGTCGAATGAATGCATGCAGGAGACCAATAAATCTAGTTAACCTCGACCTGGATCGAAAGATTGGAAGGGAAGGCTTGCTTAGTTACAATAGGGTATTGTAGTGAGGGCGAAAGTTAAGCTATTTACGCTCTAGGGCGGTTTAAGGACCGAAAGGTGACGACCATAGCTCTTCTTATCAATAGTCTAATCGCCTCAGTACACCCGATAGTACAGCTGCCACGGTAGACCGACTCCTAGCATATTCCCTTCTTTTACTGTTAATTTCTCGCATTCTTTTCCCTCTTGCTTTAATCTCTTAGTTTAATCAAAACATTTCAAATCCCCATTAGTGACATTAGACAGATAGAATAGACAAGTAGATAGTACACTGCCTCCCTATGGAGATCGACCCTACTTACCGCTGACTTCTGTTAGTAGTACTTAGGTATTTTATTTTTGGTACGAAACGACAGTATCACTTGACGATCATGGCATCGACATATACCTTTACCTCCTTGTGTATCATATCATGTAGGAGAGTGGTAGCGGTTCTTTGATAGGTTGCTCCGGCGTTGATGAGACCGAAAGGCATGACCGTGTAGCAATATGTACCACATTGCGTAGTGAATGCAGTCTTGTTCATGTCTTCCTCAGCCATTTAAATCTGGTTGTACCTAGCGTACCCGTCCATAAATGATAGGAGAGCATGCTCGGCAGTATTGTCTACCAGAATGTCAACATGTGGCAAAGGGAAGTCGTCCTTTGGACTCGCCTTGTTTAGATCCCTGAAGTCGACGCAAACCCAATTCTTCCGTCTTTCTTTGGTACAGGCACAATGTTCGCCACCCAGTCAGAGTATTCAGACACTTTGATGAAACCGGCCTTGAACTGTTTATCCACTTCTTCCTTGATTTTTAGGGCCCATTCAGGACGCATTCGACGCAGCTTCTACTTCACGGGTTTAGCTCCGCCCTTAATGGGTATCCGGTGCTCTGCAATTTCCCTGTCAATCCCAGGCATATCTCTGTAGGACCAGCCGAATTCGTCCTTGTATTCGTGGAGGAGGTTAATGAATTGTTATCTTTCCGAGGGGTCCAGGGTTGTCCCTATCCTAAGTTCTTGAGGTGTGTTGTCGGTTCCAACGTTAATAGGTTCGGTCTCCTCAATGACAGGGGTTCTGTTTTCCCGTTTGTCAAGTTCTTTGGCTAAGTTAGGTGGGTAGTCACTCAAGTCAAATTCCTCATAGTCATTCAGAATTGCATTGCAGTTAAATTGAGACAAGTCATAAGCAAACTTGCGTTCATTAAGTTGACACGAGCGAAAACCTCAGAGAGGACCGACATCTCATGGTTGGTCAGAGGTGACACAGGAGAGGAGGTGGCCCTTGGAACAAGCTCCAGGTTGTCACCTTTTATGGGAGTGGGGGTGACCCTAGTAAACTTAGCCTCTGAATCAGCCACGACTTTATGATAAAACAGCGGGAAGGGAACCTTGACTGGGACACTAGGAGTGTTAGGAGCTATGACAGACTTTCACTCCGACTCAGACTCAGATTCAGATTCTCCTTCACTTCCCTCTTTGAACATAGGGCCTTCTCCAGTTGTGATCTTGAGAATACGGCCTCGGCGATCAGTCCACTTGACGGTCTTTCTCCAGCCTTGTGCAGCTTTCTCCGGGTCAGTGTCGGAGGTCAAGGCGGTTGGGTCAAACTGGTTGTCCTTCAGGGCGATGTTGATGATGTCCTCATAGTCGAGGTGCTTGATGCTATCCTATCCAAAGAGGAGTGTGACAGCTTGTCCATCGAGGCATGACGACTGCTTAGACTTGGTTGATGCAGCTTCGTGTTGTTGGGGATGAAGTAGCAGTCCTGGAAGACTTCCACACCCGGGTACCTGGTCTTGGCCACAGAGTCATAGATCGGCTCTGGAAAGCCATGGTAGAGCTCGGACTCTCCCTCAGGGACAAAGTATTCATTGAGAGTCAGATGATAGGGACGGAGGATAACCCCGTGCTTCTTGCGTTTTCGAACTAGGAGGTTCATCTCCTGGATATCTTCATCGGTAGGTTCATAGCCCAGTCCGAAAGGGATGTTGAGGACCATAGCCTATTTCAAGGGAGGGAAGGTGCTCTTAAGTGGATTGAGGGGCAGACCCGGGAAGTAACCCTGGCGCATCATGATGCGGTTGACTGTGAGGTTGGCAAATGGGTCACAATCAAAGGGTGTTGATTCATCAGTAATGGCGTTTGTTGGAATATGTGTCCTCCGACAATAATGCGATCACAACTGTTGATCATGATGATCACATGTTTAAATCTCATTTTAAAGAATACAATTGGGAAGTAATATTTTACTGTCAACTGGTCCACACATATCGGTAATGATTGGCTGACTAGAGTTTGACATTACTGTCGTGAGACGGTGGTGACCAGTTGATCCCCTTAGGTCATACCTATAGGGTAACACTCTTAATTGATCATTTAATTGATCGTATGACGATACGGGTGTAACACCCCGTATTTTATTAAGTTGGATAATTTTTTTTTTTAATTGCTATTTTGAATTTAATTACATCATTTAACGATTTATATATATATGCTTAGCTAATTAATTAATTTCATCATAATTCGATACATTAATTTTAATAATCATTAATAAGTTTATTTAAAGTTAGTTCGAGTTTATTGAAATTAGTTCGAGTTTATTGAAATTAGTTCGAGTTTATTTATTTAATAATTTCCGTTTCTTTACGAGTCCTTATGAAAGTTGTTTTAAGTGAACCCGAGATGGATTTTGGGAACAAAACCGTCCAATTAGCTATTTTGAGCTTATTTCACTAAATTAGCAATTTTTATTAATATCCGTTAGTTTTGTAAAAAAATCGCTAATAATTCCGATTCAAGCTGATATTGTATTATTTACGTTAACTAGCTGAGTTTATTTTATTTTCACTCATTAAATTTATTTATTATTGATTCCGTTTTATTACTGAAACTTTTACTTAAACCGGTTAAATTTAACTCGAAACGGTTTTAATAACTATCGAAGTTTCTTAACGATGAAGAAACGTACGTATAATAAATAGCAGCAGTGTGCAAGTGCTCCCTCATTTCTCACGCAGATTCTTTCTTCTCCCTTCCTTTTTCTTCTTTTCGTTCGTTTTGATTTTTTTATTTTAAATTGATCCCGCCACTCCGTTTGTCATCCGTTATCAATGATTTTCGTTCCATATTGCTGCTCCCATCGTTCTAGTCAATCCGTTGTAAGTAAAATTCATTTTCGTTACGTATTTTTACAAACCCAATTTATATTTTCAGCTTTATTTATTATAAGACGGTTGTAGGTCTTTGAGATAGACGGTCCGGTAGAAGATTTGTTAGTCATAAATGATTAGTTCAATCGGAAAAAGGTAACAATGATAGGTTACTCAATATTACTTGTAAAATATGTTTATTTCGAATCTTTGGTTAGTCTGTTTTATAATTAAGACGGTATATAATTATATATAGGGATCCTTATGGATGTTAATTAGTCAGTTGTATAGTTGAGACGGTGTATACTGATATGTGGAGATGATTGAGACGGTGTGTACTGACCTCTAGGGATCATTTGGGATGCTAGCTAGTAAGTGGTATATTTAAGACGATGTATGCTGACATGTATGGATTGTTTTGGGTGATAATTGGTGTGTTTTATAGTTGAGACGGTGTATACTGACATGTAGGGATTGTTTTGGACTAATTTGGACTCTGTGTTGGGGCGATTTTTGTAGTCTTTAGGGTCTGTTTTTGAGTGGCTTTATACTTGTGGATTTCCGCTCTAAAACCGTTTTAAATGCTGACTTAGTTGGCTTAGCTAGGACTGTTTTTAGGCGCGGGAATGGAGTCTTAAGGGGACGATTGGTACTCTGTTTTGGGCAGGGACGAGAGCTGTCATCGTGGGTTTTCACTTTGCATTTGAGGACTGGAGTTGGGGTCGAACTTAGGCATTTTTGGGTTGTTTTGACTGATTTTTGGGTCAGGTTATGAAGTAGGGTGAAGGGTGGCTATGGGTAGTCGGGTGGTGGTCGTGTCGGACTCTTTGTGGCTTGCTTTTAGGCGAGTCTGATGGCCTGGCAGTGGCCTGGCTGTAGCTTAGCAGTGTCCTGGCCGTGGCCTAGCTAAGTCACGAGTTTGAGGCCATGTGTAGTTGGTGGTTAGGCCGAGTTTGAGGTTGTCATTATAACTTTTGAGCCGTGTCTATAAATTGTTTTAACTCTAGTTTGGTTTATTTAAAATATAATTAAATTAATTTCTGTCTCATATTTTATATAAAGATAATTCGTTAATATCGTCCTTTCATATAATTTTTAGGTGCCTCATAAGTGGTTGAAGATGAAGAGTAATTTTGGGTTTTAGAAGCTTTCTCAAGTTATTACTTGTCTCTTTGCTAGCGTAAGGTAACTATTCCGAGTTACTCGACGAATTAATGTCACATTAGTAGCTGATGTTGTGCCTGTTGTTTGTTAAGTGTTTAGGTGATTGATAATGTGTTACTTTCGTTTTTCACATGATAGAAATTAGAAATAGCATGAGAATTATATTGTGATAAATTTTATGATTTGGGCCAAAGTAGGCAAAGACTCGAGTGGGCAGATTGACCGAACGAGTTTGGTCAAACTAGGTTTTAACCGGTCAGCCTCGATTTGACCGATGACCCGTCGCGGGACTCGGGTCGAGGGTTTGTCTTTGAGGTGAGATTGGTTGTTATTGGAAGTTTTATGTTATGCCTTGATATTTGTAATTATCATTTCACATGTTGGTTGTTGGATGAATTGGTTGCCTTATACTTCAGTTGTCTTCTTGTCTTGTTGCCATTTTAGCTTGTTCTCATGAATTATGAAATTAACGGTTAGCTGGAATTTGGATTATAATTGATAATGGAGATATTGTTGGATTGTCAGCTGAATTGGGTATCCTACTTGTCTTGTGTGGTGTGGGCTAAAGTATTCAAGCTGGGACTAGCTGAGACTAGGTCCTAGGTGAGTATTTCGGCCTTCATCATAGATAGGCCATTATAGTCTTTGACGAGTATATGTTCACTGCTTAATAGCCTTTGTGTTCCTGACTTGGTGGGTTTATATCCAAGTTGGGGCATGACCTCGTTACTTATTGTGAGAGTAAGTGGTCAGCTTAAGTACTAGCCAACCCTTTGGTGGACTCCTTAGGGTACTCATGTGGTTTTATCATGAGTCTTGGGTGCGGTGGTGTGTATCCGCATGTCTAGGTCTGCGCAGATTTTAGGCTAGGGTTGTGTTGTGTCTTGGCCATGTTTTGATAGAACCTCTGAGCCAAGATACCGGTTCGATTACCTTCCCTACCTCGTGGTATAGACTCGAGTTACAGAGTGACTATTGACCGTACTAAGAACTTATGCCTGTCTTTGATATATTGCCCTTTCTTGTTTGATGATTCTATGAATCATAGAAGGTGAGATGCAAGCCGGCTATGGTTGATAGAGTTTGGATTCCTGGATGTTAAGTGATTCACATGATAGTGTAGCTTGAGTCGGTCTAGTATTCACATGCTAGGACTATGTGGTGTTATATTGTTGTTCACATGATAAGCACGATTGTCTAGCATCTATATGCTAAGCCATTGTGTGATTCGTATTCATATTCTTATGTTTACATGTTATATTAATTATGACATTTCGTGGCTGGGAGAACTCGGAGTTACTCCCCACTGACTGTGGCTTTCGTATTTGTATAAAATGCGAATGACAGGTAGGTGATGCATATATGGGGTACATGGACGAGCTAGCGAGCAAAGTAACCTTGGAACCTAGATTGGCTTTATTTTATTGTGACCCTTAAACACTTTTTATGTCACATGCATTTTAGGGACATATGTCTCCCTCTTTACATTTGGTTGTATAATTTGCTATTCGCGACTTTAGCGATGGTTATGTTGTGAAACTTCTAGTTAGACCTTGTATGTTTGACACCTTCCAATTTGGATATCTTTATAACAGGTTCAGGTTTTAAAAATTACAGGTTTTTACCCAAATGAACCTATTACAAACATATCCATGCAGTTTTATTCTAGAATTACGTGTTTACTTTTCCGCGATAAGTGAGGGTGTCACAGTTGGTATCAGAGCATATTTGCTCCCGACGCACGTTTGTGCACCCCAATATAAATAACTTGACCTTAAAATAATAAACTTGAGAGATGGGTAAGATGGGTAGACTTAGGACCTTATGTTGTAGTCTCTTTGTGTTTGCTCTTTGTTAGGTACTAACCTGTTTGTTGATTGTCATTTAATAATTGTTGCGTTCTTGGATCAATGACCGTGAGCTTATCTATAGCTAATGGAGTTATTACCCTTATTATAAAAAAAGTTTTGAACTAAAGGTTTTGAAAATATTTTAATGTTTTTCACTGGTTTTAACGTCAATTAGTGTTAAAGCTTGTTATTGGAGACGTCTGATAATTAGTTTTATCATTTGTTGGTGTAAAAATGTATTTTTATGTCTTTGAATTGGAATATTGATGTTCTTGAGTGATCGCCAAGAGCATCTCCGTTCCATTGAAAGGACACCTATATTTAAAGAAGATCAAGATTTAGTGCCTTTTGTTGAGGATTGAAGATTTGTTCAACCTTTGAAGAATGCTTCTACTTCCTTGAAGATGTTTCTCGTTCTTTTTGTATCTCGCCTTATTCTTAATCTCTTAGTGCTTATCCTCCTTCTAAACTCCCTTTTGTTTTACTTTAAAAGCTAAGCTTGTACGCCTAACTTGTCCTTTGTTCTTTGCTTATCCTCCCTTAACGCCATTAGATAGTACTCTTTCTTGTGAGGAATGTTGACCTTGGTTGGAAAATTCGACTTTTGAGGAGATTGTTTGTGTCTGACCCTTAACCCTGGTTTTGAGAGGATGTGATGTTAGAAAGACTTAGGTAATGTGATGAGACATACTTAGTGATTCTTATACCTAGTTCCTTGACAAAGTGAGTATAATTGATTGGTAGATTCTTTGTGTTAGGAATGAGTTGCTTATGTTACTAAAGTTATAGAACTTAGCTTTGTTGTTATTGTTTGGGATTTGAAAGCTTAGTAGGTTGAGCGTTGTTACCTTAGGAGTAAACATGAGATAAGTTTAGAATATGAATTTGGAAGAAAACCCATTTTTAGATGTTAATAATCCCGTATAGTTTGGGAATGTGATTTGGTGTTAGTTGTTCCTTGAGAACTTTGTTGAGAAGTCTTTGTCAATTCATTCTTTGGTTTTTAAAACATTAAGGTTGTGTCGAGTGCTTGAGATAAAGAGATGCTTTTATACTTGAGTGGTATATTTGCTTTAGGGAAATCCTAATATGTGATAAGATAGGTGGAAGAAGTATCTAACCGATTTATCACCCCTTAAGCGAGCATTTATTTTACCTTGACCCTTGTTTTGGGATTTGGTCGTTGTGTTATAAAGGTACAATACCCTAATAGACGTGACCTTGTTAGAGAGAACCTTAAGTTTTAGGAAGCGTATGGATTAAGCCTTAAAAATCCTCTTTCATACCATTAATCGTTTTCCTCCCTTTCGTTCATACCTTGGTTGGATTTGATTCTTAAGTATAAAAGTTCACACGTTATTTCCTTGTCTTGAATACCTTCCTAATTCTAATATCTCTTACTGGTTGGTAACTAGTTATCTTTATGATTCGACTCTTTTAGTATCACATCTTGACATATGCATATATCCCTTTTTAAATTTTCTATCATTTCCTGACCTGGTTATTACCCTTTGTTTCCTTAGTGGAGTGATGACATTGTTGTTTGAGATTTGAGTATCTGGCGTTTCCTTGTTGTCTAATTTTCCTTTCTCCTTGATCATAAGCGTTACCGTTCATACCTCTTTTTCTCGCTTCATCTTGCTCCTCCTTTAAGTTTGACACTCGTATCTTGTGAAACTCTATCTTTGACATCCTTGTTATTTTGACTTCAATTTTTACCCTATGAAAGTCATTTTAGCTCTCTTGTTGGTTAAGTTTGAGCTCTCTTAACATACTTTGTTTTTATGCTATCTAAGTTACTTTCCTTTTTGTACAACTTCTAAACTTTCAAGGCACCAGTTTCGATTCATTCTTAAAAGTTTATGTCACTTCTGCAAACCTAACCTATTTTTAAGGATTTGAAAATGAAAATTCGATTTAATTCTCTAATTGTTCTTTGAGTATAGACTTCTTTATCATGGTTTTGAGTTGCTAAACCTGAGATTTTTGTAAATTTTTATCCAATTTCTATTCACTTTGATCTAATCATGATGCCTTTGTCAAAGTTTAATATTATATTTCAGGAATTTAACTCCCCTTTTAGTTTAAAGGTGAAACCTTTATTTCTATTTTGGCTTTTTGCAAAAGAAAATTTGAGTAGATTACCTTTTCTTTTGATTTTAACGTTGATCGGATGTTAGAACTCGTTATTAGAAACGTTTAATAACTTGTTCTACTCTTGTCGACGAGTGATTTTCGGTTTTAAATTTGTCTTTGACTTGGAAGGTTAGCGTTCTTGTGTGCACAACAAGAGCAATTTCGTTCCATGAATGAGACTTATACTTTTGAAAACTCTTCATTAATGTTTTCGAAAGTATTTTGATTTTTGATTTATACAAATGATTTGCCTTTGACCTTATCTTGGATTTGGAATGTGATGTTCTTGAATGCGCAACGAGAACCCTTCCGTTCCTTTGATGAGAATCTGGTTCTGACAGAAAATTTTATTTGAAACTTTGAAAGAATTTTAATTCTTACTATTTGCAACCTTTTAATATTTTGGGTTACCAATTTCAAAAGTCCAGTTTTACCTTTATAACCTTTCATTTTCTACTTTCAAGTTTCGAGGACGAAACTTTTTAAAAGATGGGGTGATTGTAACACCCCGTATTTTATTAAGTTGGATAAAAAATTTTTTTAATTGCTATTTTGAATTTAATTACATCATTTAACGATTTATATATATATGCTTAGCTAATTAATTAATTTCATCATAATTCGATACATTAATTTTAATAATCATTAATAAGTTTATTTAAAGTTAGTTCGAGTTTATTGAAATTAGTTCGAGTTTATTGAAATTAGTTCGAGTTTATTTATTTAATAATTTCCGTTTCTTTACGAGTCCTTATGAAAGTTGTTTTAAGTGAACCCGAGATGGATTTTGGGAACAAAACCGTCCAATTAGCTATTTTGAGCTTATTTCACTAAATTAGCAATTTTTATTAATATCCGTTAGTTTTGTAAAAAAATCGCTAATAATTCCGATTCAAGCTGATATTGTATTATTTACGTTAACTAGCTGAGTTTATTTTATTTTCACTCATTAAATTTATTTATTATTGATTCCGTTTTATTACAGAAACTTTTACTTAAACCGGTTAAATTTAACTCGAAACGGTTTTAATAACTATCGAAGTTTCTTAACGATGAAGAAACGTACGTATAATAAATAGCAGGCAGGCAAGCTGCTCCCTCATTTCTCACGCAACATTCTTTCTTCTCCCTTCCTTTTTCTTCTTTTCGTTCTGTTTTGATTTTTTTTTTTTGATTTTAAATTGATCCTGCCACTCCGTTTGTCATCCGTTATCAATGATTTTCGTTCCATATTGCTGCTCCCATCGTTCCTGTCAATCCGTTGTAAGTAAAATTCATTTTCGTTACGTATTTTTACAAACCCAATTTATATTTTCAGCTTTATTTATTATATTTTCAGCTTTATTTCTTCTAATTTTACCTAATATACACTATCAAAACCATTAGTGCATATTCATTCATTCATTTATCTAAAATAAGTGTTTTAGAGATATAAAAATCTTCCTCCTTCTCCCTTCCTCTCAACCGAAATAATAGAGAGACCAAATAATATTTTGGGTCAATTTTTACACAAAATTAATATTGTTCTAGTAATAATAATATTAATTTTATTAAGTTGTTATCTTGGGTATAAAACCTTGGGAGGGATTCTCTTCTTGAATCTTTGTTCATCCATTAAGGAGAGCTCAAGAACAAGAGAGTAGGAGAACTCTCTTGTGCCCATATAAACCGAAATCCTCAATGTAAGAATGAAGATTTCTTCTTTATTTTACTTATAGTTTGCATGCATAAGATCATCTTTTAATTTTATAATTAAATTAAAATTATAACATTATGAATATGTTGAGTATAGAGATATAGATTTCTAACAAGTGGTATCAGAGCGCCTTGGTTGTTTGCATGCAAATCGGTATAGTTTTTCGAGTTATACGATTAACATATAAAACTTGTAAATTTGTGTTATTATGATATATCACGAAATAACTTTATGCATGTTAAAGTTTCTGGTCCTAAAATGTTTTTAGGATATTTTGGTTAATTTATGGATTTTTATTGTTCATCTTATATAATAATGGCATTAAAAATATGATTTTATGATTAAAATGTCATTTTCGGACTAAAATTAGCTAAACATCGAATTTTCCAGTAATTTTTGGATATGTTATCACATGTTTTATTTTTAGATAACCTGTAAATTTTCATAATTTTTGGAGTTCTTATGCTCGAAATATGGATTTTTCATGATAAAAATCGAATTTAAATGAAAAATAGGTTAATATGAGATAATTTCGAATCTGGTCATAGAAATTTAGAATGTTGTCACATGCAATTTTACAAGATGTGTGTAAAATCATAGGCTATATTGAAGTCTTTATGCATGAATTATGAATTTTTGATGAAAAATAGCATAAATAGTGACTTATTTAGTGAATAATTGCTAAAACATATTTCATGACAAAGGAAAAACGTCACATGTTGCATTTTATTATCTTTTTCAGATCTAAAATTGAAAAGTTGATGAATATAATTTTTCTCATGTTTTTTATGTTTTTTATTGATAAATCCGATAAACCGCAACATAGTTTTTCCGATAATTTTACGAAATTTTAACCTAAGTTTTTGAACATTATGAGTGTCATGGTATTTTTTCCAGAATGTTCATAAGTTTAAATTTCAAATTTCAAATTTTTTGTGAATTTTTGTGATTTATTTGAAGTTTATAGCATTTTTATTGTATTTTTAGGACCATTAATGAACAATTTTAAGAAATATGAGTTAATTATAGTCAAATAGTTAGTGGAGACTAATTTTGAGTCCTAAGAGGTTAGGGTAATTAACTTGTGCATAAATATGAATTTATGTAATTTTTGTGATTATAAAACGTTGAATCACGCAAATCCGTAAAAACCGTGTAATATACGATATTGGCTTCTTAAAGGCGATTTAGCATAAAATTGGGCATGTTCATACATATTATAATGCTGCATTTTATTTAAGATTGTCATAATATTATTTTATGTAATTTTTGAATTATGTAATTTTACTTAGTATGGCCTTAGTTTTAATTGGTATTACCCGAAATGTACGGGAATATCGATTCGGTTGTAATTTATTGTGATCTCGTATCACCGTTTTGTAATTTAATAGATTTATTTTATTTTAATTACAAATGTATAATAGGAAATTATGTAATTTGTTATGTAATTTATTTATTCCGGAGTTCCATGAAGACGGTGTCATTCAAGAAGGCGATACATAAAGACGGTGTTACCTCGAGATGCGTGCCATAACCAAAGTTCAAGGGACCATTGGAGTTGGTTTCCGAATATGTAATAGTTAATTAGATTTTCTATTTTAGGAAGGTCATACTAGGATTTATTTTTTGATGCTTTACATTTTATTTATATGTCGCATGCATCGCTAAATCGCCATAACTAAAACATGCATTGTAACACCCCGTAATTTCAGACCGTTATTATATTGCGAAAGTAATTTATTAATCAAGTTGAATTTAATATTAATGTATATGAAGTAATAATAATTCAATGAAATATAATTCTATTATATTTTGAAGTAAATTATTTATTTTGATAGTTTCGAAATGTTTAAAAATAGTTTAAACCATGTAAAAACATTTTATTTCGAAATAAGGGCATATCGGGAAAAAATGGCGATTCTTGTGAAAATTGGGCAAACGATTTTGGAAATGGGTCATATGAGTACTCAATCTTCTTGTAATCTCGTGTTTAAGAACTTTGGCATTGTCGGAATTTGCATTTGACAAACGGTTCTAATTATCGTCGAAATTATCGTCGAAACGAGCCAAAACCGACTAATGAAATTCCGCCAAATCCCGCTCCTCTTTCTCCTTTCTCGGCACACCTCCTCTTCCTCCTTCCCATTCCTTCCTAGAACTTCCTTTGTTCTTCTTTTGTGCCTCTTGACCGAAATCCAAAAAAAAAAAAAAAAAAAATCTTACAATCGTAATTTCATCATAACTTATTCGTTTCTAGTCCGATTTTCGCAAAATTTATATTTTTGGAATCCTCTCTTCAAGATCTACATCCTAGTATGTTTTAATTTCAGTTTTCATTATGTTGATTTAAGATGATTTTGGGGCATAATTTCGGTTTTAGTGATTATTGTTGTGTTTTTGTTGTTTTTAATAGGTGAAGATTATGAGGATGATATAGGGGACTCCTATATAGTAGAGGATGATGGGTAGCTACTGTTTTTAGGGTTTTCTCAAGGGTTATTTGCCTTTTTCTAGCTTAAGGTAACATATTTCGAGTTACTCGACGAATAAATGTCACATTCTTTGCTTTTTGTATGATTTTTGTGAATGTTATTTGAGTAGTTTATTCCACATGAAAATATAGGTTAAATTCATGTCTTTTGTATGTTTAAGTTCACTTATTAGTATGGAAATGAAATGGGAATAATTAATTGATGCTTCAGACGATGTTAAACTGAACAAAAATATAGAAATGGAGGGTTTGGGGTGGCGGCCCAAACGGCCCGGCAGGCCCACGGCAGCCCTGGGTTGGCCCGGGTCGACCCGTTGCTTGTTTCGTGATTTTTCATGCGTTGTTCGTCGTTTCAGGTTTATTAATGTTATATTTAGTATAAGTAACATATGGGTAATCTTTTGAAATGAATCATGTTAGTAGTGAATATAATGTTGATGGTAAAATTATGTTTATATTGGTAGTAGCACATGTTAGGATAGGTTATGATATGAAATTGTAAAGAATAGGCTTGAAATGAATTTTATAGCGATAATTGCAATGTTTGGATGATTATGCCGAAAACTGAGCCTTAGTCCCTTTGACTGAATCGATGTCAGTCAATTGTGTGATTGGTCAGCCGCGATTGAACCCGTACCTGTCGCAGGACTGGGGTTGCGGGTAAAAATTCGGTTGGATGAAGATTATTGTGAAAAATGGATAATTGGCCTTATTCTTGTTTTAGGCCATTTATTATGATTTTAGTTCACATGTGTTGTTGGTTGAATTGAATGGTTTCTTATATTGTAGAAACGGCCTTAGATTCCCTGAAACCTTTAATATTGTTAATATTGCTTGAAATGGAATTGGTATTGAATACTTCTTGCAGGTTGTTGTTTTTGTCATAGATAGGTCTTTATAGTCTTTGACGAGTATATGTTCACTGCTTAATAGCCTTTGTGTTCCTGACTTGGTGGGTTTATATCCAAGTTGGGGCATGACCTCGTTACTTTAAAAAAATTGTGGGTCTTGGGTGCGGTGGTGTGTATCCGCATGTCTAGGTTTGCGCAGATTTAGGACTAGGGTTGTGTTGTGTCTTGGCCATGTTTTGATAGAACCTCTAAGCCAAGATACCGGTTCGATTACCTTCCCTACCTCGTGGTATAGACTCGAGTTACAGAGTGACTATTGACGGTGCTAAGAACTTATGCCTGTCTTTGATATATTGCCCTTTCTTGTATGGTGATTTTATGAATTGTAATAGGTGAGATGCAAGCCGGTTACAATTGATAAAGTTTGGATTACTGCTTGTTATATGTTTCACATGATAGTTTAATTTGGTCAGTTTAGTGTTCATTGATTTATGATGTTGTTTACATGTTACATTACATGTTACATTAAATATGACATTTCGTGGCGGGAGGACTCAAGTTACTCCCCACCTGAATTGTGGCTTTCGTGTTTGTATAAAATGCGATTGACGGGTTGATGATGTTTAGATGGGGTACACGGACGAGCTAGTGAGCAAAAGAACCTTGGACTTAGTTTGGTTATATTTTGTAGTAAACCTTTAAACATATGGTTGTGTTTATATTTTGAAGGGACATATGTCTCCCTCTTTTACTTTGGTTTGTATCACTATATTCTCGTGACTTTAGCTATGTTATGTAAATTAATTTTTTAGAATTTGCAGGTTTTGGCACTCTTCATTTGGAAACGTTGGTGAATGGTTTAGAAAAGTTTTTAAAATTACAGGTTTTATCTAGTTGAACCAATTACAAACATATCCTGTCAGTTTTTCTGTAGAATTTACGTGTTTATTTAACGTTAAAAATGAGGGTGTCACAGTTGGTATCAGAGCTTGTTGCTCCCGACGCACGTTTGTGCACCCCACTTAAAATCACTTGACCTTTAAATAATAAACTCGAGAGATGGGTAGGACGGGTAGACTTAGGACCTTATGTTGTAGTCTATTTGTGATTGCTATTTGTTAGGTGCTAACCAATGTTCTCTTTTGCAAGATGGCCCTCCAAGAAACGTAGATAATGCAATCCTACAAGCTAGGTTTGTTAATTGCTAGTTATTAATTTTCGTGCCGTTGAAGCTATGACCGTGATCTTACTCGTTGGTGACCAAGATTGAGTGGCCGTTGCCGAATGTTGAAGATTGGTTATGCCAAATGAAGGATGCTTCCACTTTCTCGATATTTCTTTTCGTATTCTGTGTACCCTACCTTAATCTTTCAATCTAGTTGTCTATTCGTCTTTCTAATTCCTCTTCTCTCGCCTTGGTAATTACTCTTCTATTCTTTCTCCCGATTCATCCTTGGTTCGTTTTCTTCTTATAATAAGAGTCCTTGTGGACACCTTCCTTTTATTCCACGGGATAGTCCCCTTGTTCAAGAGAACCCGGTTTTGAGAGAATGTTTTTAACTGAGTCTCGTACCTTGGGGTGAGTGAATGTATCATTTGAAGGCGTGAACGAGTTGAGAAATTGATTGTTTAAGGTTTGAGTTGTATATGAGAAGATAACTTGGGATCCTTTGGTTGGTCTTGTTAGTTGTGCTTGATAAAAGAGCCTAGTGAGTTGAGAAACACCTTGGAATTTATGTCTATTGAGAGCTTGTTTGTTATAGGTGATTGAGCATGGGTACTACCATAGCACATAAATTGGAATGAACCTAAGCTACTTCATTTGAGAGTCTCGATGTTTCTTGTGGAGAATTAAAGGAATGATAGTTAGCCCAATCTTTGTAGGCCTTGAAAGGAATACAATAGGACATTGACGTTGCTTAATGGATTGGTATCGTACTTTGGAATTAGTTAGTTTGTTAAAACCTTTTGAGTTGACCAAATCTAGTATAGAGTAGCCCTTGTTGACCTTTTGAAATTTGAGAACACGTGGTTGACCTTATTAATCATATCTGAATTTGGGAATTTTGGTGGGGAGTTGTTCGATGTAGTTCGTGAGTTCAAAGATGCGATTCTAATTTATGGTATCGGAGACTAGAAGTACGAAGTGGTGAGATGATAGTGTAAACAAGCCATGGTACTTGGGGATGACATAGCAAGTGAAGTTCGATGACGAGAATTGTAAAGGAGATACTTTGGGACTTGGATGGTAACAAATGAATTTGTGTGGTGAATTGATTTTGGCTCTTGGAACCAATTGAGTTGAGGAAAACCTACCATTGTGGAGTCCTTGTTAGTCCTATGATTTGGTAGACTTTTGAGTCTTTGTTGAGCACCTTAGTGATGTAACCTTATCATAGCGATCATAAGCTTTGAGGAGTGTTTGGTTAAGCGGTAACCCTTTCATTATGCCGCTTCTGTTCTCCTCTCCTTCTCTTTAGCGTTCGTTGAACCCTGTTTTTATGCCGAAGTTTACGTATCTTCTTCTTGCCGAGATATCTTCTTAACTCGAGTACCTCTTATTTCTGTCAACCGTTATCTTTACGGTCCGACTCCCTAGTTTCCTAACTTGTCATGCTCATGCACCCTTCGAAAATATTTTACCGTTTCTATAACAATCCGACCCACCACGGTCGTAACACAACCCAATAAGATGGGATATGTACCTTTGGGCCAATTACTTGTCCTCACTTAAGCCCAAAAGCACAAGGCCTTGTTACTAAGTGGTGGGTGGAATCCCTTATAAACATATCACAACCTCCTCAATTCCCCGATGTGGGACAACCTTACTCTCAATAACTTGGGGTGTTACAGTTTCTCTATCCCGTTATCACTCCTTATCTACTTAGTATAGTTGGTATCTTGTTGACCATGTTTACAGAGTTAGTGGGATGTGATTTGAGGATTTTTGTATTTTGATTTTTGTCGGGAATTGGTGTAGAAGTTTGTGTCTGTATTTGACCATGTAATATGAGAGCTAGGTTTTTGATGGAATTCTTATGATGGCAATGTTGTAGTCTCCTTGCGATTTGAGGTTCGCGTGATTTGGTGGTATAAGACTTACTTTGGTTTCGATTTGATGATGAGACTAATGGGATTAGTTTACCTTTGTGGAGTATTTCTATGGTTATTTTGGATTTGTTTTGGGCATTGTTCGTTCGGGGATTGTTCGTTTGTCATTTGAGCCTTACTTAACGGTATTGGGGATTGATAGCTAAGTTTGTGGAATGTTATTGTAAGTTTGGACCTTATATTTAATCCTTTGAGGAATCTTTCTATTGGAATTGGAATATTGTTGGGAAGTAGGATAGTGAATCTTGAGTAAACCGATCAGATGATTTGTGTGATGAACCCATTTATCTTATAGTTAGTGCTAATTATGGATTGGATAGTGCAACTTGTTGCTTGTGGGTTGGTTTCAAGAATGAATGCGTTTGGGAATATTGAATCTTGGTAAGGGTATAATATTGTTACTAGTTTCGACTATGGATTTTGATTTTGTTCGGTGGAGGATATTGGTGGAAACATTTTGATTGAGAAATTGTTAAGTTATAATTGTAGAGGATATGATTGTCCCAAGGATTCGCTTATAAGTAGACTTGTCGATGAGTGGTTCAGATGGCTCTTTGGATTAGCGTGGCCTCTGGTTGTTGCCATGTTGATGTTCGGAGGACCTAGTAGGGTGACTCTGTGGTTGGAAAATTGAGTGAACTTTTCTCGATGTACCGATCTTCCTAATTCCGATCTCCGACAATTGTCATTCTTGCTATTCTGGCTTGTTCCGTTGAGTTCGCATTTTTGGAACTCATTTGACCTTTTGAGTAAAGCGTCTTGTTCGTTGACATCTTTATTGACTTCATCCAAAAATTCCACCTTTAAGAGTTCAATTCCTTCTTGTCTGTTGGGAGTTGCACTTCTCGTTCCCGAGTTGTTTTCCATCTTGCATAGATTCTATCTAGTTTGAGTAAACTTTTGGTTCATTATTTTAAATTTGGGTTAAATCTACAAATTGACCTCTTTCTATAACATTTGAAAATGATTTCTCACTTTCTTTCAACCTTAGTGTTCGATTTGATACCTAAGCTATTTCTCGTTTTGTGTAATTTCGGACCAATGTGAGTTAACTTTTCGATTCATTGTTAAAATTTGTATTATATTTGAAAACTTGACTTCTGGTAAAGTTTGAAAAATGATCTACCATTTTTCTATAACAATTGCATTTGACCTTTCGCTTTCATTTTGTTTTGGCGTTGATTCGTTGTCACGATTCGTTATTGGAGACGTCTGATAACTAGTTCTGCACTTATCGGCGAATTATTTCGTATTTTGATTTGTCCTTGATTCGGAATGATAGCGCGCTTGCATGCATCAAGAGTTCTCTCATTCCCTTGATATGGACAACGTGCTTTTGAAAGTTTTCTTAACCCCTTTTGAAGGATCATCTTTTGAAATTCCAATTTGTTTTGAATGTTTTGATTTTCGCCCTTGGAAAATTGAGTTCGTCCTTATTGTATTGGCGGTGGCGGCCCAAACGGCCCGGCAGGCCCGGCAGGTCCACGGCAGCCCTGGGTTGGCCCGGGTCGACCCGTTGCTTGTTTCGTGATTTTTCATGCGTTGTTCGTCGTTTCAGGTTTATTAATGTTATATTCAGTATAAGTAACATATGGGTAATCTTTTGAAATGAATCATGTTAGTAGTGAATATAATGTTGATGGTAAAATTATGTTTATATTGGTAGTAGCACATGTTAGGATAGGTTATGATATGAAATTGTAAAGAATAGGCTTGAAATGAATTTTATAGCGATAATTGCAATGTTTGGATGATTATGCCGAAAACTGAGCCTTAGTCCCTTTGACTGAATCGATGTCAGTCAATTGTGTGATTGGTCAGCCGCGATTGAACCCGTACCTGTCGCAGGACTGGGGTTGCGGGTAAAAATTCGGTTGGATGAAGATTATTGTGAAAAATGGATAATTGGCCTTATTCTTGTTTTAGGCCATTTATTATGATTTTAGTTCACATGTGTTGTTGGTTGAATTGAATGGTTTCTTATATTGTAGAAACGGCCTTAGATTCCCTGAAACCTTTAATATTGTTAATATTGCTTGAAATGGAATTGGTATTGAATACTTCTTGCAGGTTGTTGTTTTTGTCATAGATAGGTCTTTATAGTCTTTGACGAGTATATGTTCACTGCTTAATAGCCTTTGTGTTCCTGACTTGGTGGGTTTATATCCAAGTTGGGGCATGACCTCGTTACTTTAAAAAAATTGTGGGTCTTGGGTGCGGTGGTGTGTATCCGCATGTCTAGGTCTGCGCAGATTTAGGACTAGGGTTGTGTTGTGTCTTGGCCATGTTTTGATAGAACCTCTAAGCCAAGATACCGGTTCGATTACCTTCCCTACCTCGTGGTATAGACTCGAGTTACAGAGTGACTATTGACGGTGCTAAGAACTTATGCCTGTCTTTGATATATTGCCCTTTCTTGTATGGTGATTTTATGAATTGTAATAGGTGAGATGCAAGCCGGTTACAATTGATAAAGTTTGGATTACTGCTTGTTATATGTTTCACATGATAGTTTAATTTGGTCAGTTTAGTGTTCATTGATTTATGATGTTGTTTACATGTTACATTACATGTTACATTAAATATGACATTTCGTGGCTGGGAGGACTCGAAGTTACTCCCCACTGAATTGTGGCTTTCGTGTTTGTATAAAATGCGATTGACAGGTTGATGATGTTTAGATGGGGTACACGGACGAGCTAGTGAGCAAAAGAACCTTGGACTTAGTTTGGTTATATTTTGTAGTAAACCTTTAAACATATGGTTGTGTTTATATTTTGAAGGGACATATGTCTCCCTCTTTTACTTTGGTTTGTATCACTATATTCTCGTGACTTTAGCTATGTTATGTAAATTAATTTTTTAGAATTTGCAGGTTTTGGCACTCTTCATTTGGAAATGTTGGTGAATGGTTTAGAAAAGTTTTTAAAATTACAGGTTTTATCTAGTTGAACCAATTACAAACATATCCTGTCAGTTTTTCTGTAGAATTTACGTGTTTATTTAACGTTAAAAATGAGGGTGTCACAGTTGGTATCAGAGCTTGTTGCTCCCGACGCACGTTTGTGCACCCCACTTAAAATCACTTGACCTTTAAATAATAAACTCGAGAGATGGGTAGGACGGGTAGACTTAGGACCTTATGTTGTAGTCTATTTGTGATTGCTATTTGTTAGGTGCTAACCAATGTTCTCTTTTGCAAGATGGCCCTCCAAGAAACGTAGATAATGCAATCCTACAAGCTAGGTTTGTTAATTGCTAGTTATTAATTTTCGTGCCGTTGAAGCTATGACCGTGATCTTACTCGTTGGTGACCAAGTTTTTAAAATTACAGGTTTTATCTAGTTGAACCAATTACAAACATATCCTGTCAGTTTTTTTGTAGAATTTACGTGTTTATTTAACGTTAAAAATGAGGGTGTCACATGCATTATCTTTTAAATCGAGCTTATCGACCGTGTCAATTAGAATTATCGTAGTTCACCGCTTTAGTTCACTTAAAACGTGATAGATAATAAATTGACATGACCTCTCGCTAAAATAATCAATTGAGACATAGCCTTACCAAAAAGTAGAAACCATGAAAACCTTTTTCGTGAGGGAGTGCACTCGGCTTTACCGGGGTACAAACCTTGTTACGTAGGGGAAGTGGGTGATAAATGTCTACCCACCGAATTTATAAAGATGAGGGTTGTTTTCGGCTTTACCGATGCCCAAGTTGATGTAAGTTTGGATCATGGACACATTTATTCGAAATTTGGGTTGAACTCAACGAAAGTATTCTCGACGGTTGCCGGATGTGTTTCGGGCTAAAGATAAATTTTAATGTAAATTTATCGACCAAGAGTTCTAAAAGTAGAATCGATTAAAAGGTTAATCCACCGAGTTATATTGATAAGGGTTGTTTTTCGGCTTTACCGATGCCTAAATTAATATGAATTTGGGTCTTGGAATCATTTATCAAGTTGGGTAGAGGTCACTAGATAAATGCAATAAAACTTGTTTAAACTTATTTTTACAAGTATTATTATGAAAACGACATTTGTTTTATTCCTTCTATTTTGTTTTGTAGACCGCTTCTATTTCTCATAACAAATGGCTACTCCAAACCCAAACGCCACACCTCTCGCTAATATTTCATGGCTCCGATCCTTCATGGATTGATGTAAACTTGAAAAGAATGGGTCAAATTTCTCCGATTGGGATGCCCAACTCAAATTAGCCGCCCAAGGTGACGACAAGCTTCGTTACCTCACCGAGGCCTCTCCACCCGAACCTAATACTAGGTCGACCGCCGCCACTAGGGAAGCATATGAGGCTTACCATAAGGAGTCCGCCGCAATGAAAAATGTGTTGATCTTTGCGATGGAGGCGGATCTCCAAAGGAGAGCCTTTAAAATGGGCACCGCTAATGAAATCTACTCCAAGCTTGTGACAATGTTTTCACAAACTCTGCGGATCGTCCAATATGAGGCGGCCGTGGCATTATTCGATCTCGACTTTAAAGAGGGCCAAAAGGTTAGCCCTCATGTGCTCAAATTAATGGAGCTGGTCGAGACCTTGAGGATTCAAAAGGTTGAAATCCCCAAAGAACTCATTGTAGATGGGATTCTACACTCCTTATCCAAGGTCAAAGCGTATGTTCAATTCCGGGTGATTTTTAACATGCAAGACAAGGACGTGTCTCTTGAAGAGTTGCACAAGCTACTTGTGCAAGCCGAAAGAGACATGGGGTTAAATGTCAACCCACCCAAGGATGTGCTTAACATTAGCACCAAAAGCAAGGGGAAATTCAAGAAGAATGGGAAGAAGGGTAAGAAGCAAGCTCCCACTTTCACCAAAGCTAAGACTTATGAAGCTAGCACTTCCAAAATCAAGAAGGGTCCTTTGATAAATGCCATTATTGTAATGGTATTGGACATTGGAAAAGAAATTGTTCCAAATACCTTGGTGATATTAAGGCTGGAAAGATCACTCCAGTAGGTAAATGACTATCCTTTCTTTTATGTTTCTAATTCAACTATGGTATTGTGATACAAAGTTGTGATAATGTATCCCCTTTTTATTGTAAATATGGCCTCCACCAATCAAGGACAAGGGAAAGGAAAAGCAAGCTTGAGAAACCATTGAGAAGCTAGGAATAGCTTCCACGAAGCTTCGCTTTTTATTGTCTTATTTTAATTATGTTTTGGATTTTAGAATGTTTTGATTTCCGTGTTCGACATGGAAATGTATTTTGGATAATTGGTTGTATTTTGGATAATGGTGGCTTTGTTTACAACCCAAGTCACCCGTTTTATCATTTTTATCGTTGTTCTAAAATTCGTCTATACATGCTTGCTCATAGAAACATATGATTATTCACTTAAAGTGATCTAATAAACAACTATAATGATGGGATAAATAATATGACCACAAGCTAAAAACTTGTGTATGATCATTTACAAAGTGATATTGAGTTAATGAACTCTCTTAAAGGAAAGTTAATCACCAAGTACACTTACGAAATCTAAAACTATTAGTCAAACTATGAGATAGTTCTCCTTATACTTCAAAAATCATTATTTGTGTCTCATATGCTATCTTTGAATCTCTAGTGTATTTATTCTAAAGATAGAGTGGGAGAAAAATGAGGACACAACACCAAGATAAATTGTGTACTTGTGATTTGTGTACTTGTGTAAATGAGATCTACGCAAGGGAGAATGATTTGAATAAAGGTATATCTATTTAAAGGGTATACACGAATAGATGAGATCTATGGTCTCGAATAGATCTACATGACAAAAGAGACCAAGTGAAGTAATCAAAAGAATATTTTCTCAAGATAACTACACGAGGAGACCAAAAGAAAGTTTTGGAAGAAAAATGACTAATGTAAAGTCTTAACAAGAGTTTTGACTAGTTTATGATAAATTTTGACCAATAGTTTCAACATTGATATTTAATTAAGAGCCAAAATGAATCAAAGTTACATCTTAGAAAATAAATGAGATTTATGACTAGAAGTTGCAAAGATTGATATACCGATATCTTCAATAGCTAAGTTTTAACCACGCTAATGTCATTACTTAACCTCATTATGAAAACGAATTGGTTAAACCTCCTTCCGAAAAGGGTATTTTGAAGGACGTGTATTAGATATTATTCATATTTAAATAATGACATTGCCACGAATCATTTTAAAATGAATGAGTTGGAGATTAAGATCTCTTTCCATAAGGTTGAGATTGAAACCTTTTTCAAAATAGGTATTTTGAAAGGATATGATGGGAATATATATGGTTTCATCTTAATAACTTTGCGAAGCAACATATATTCCAATTCTTAGAATGTTTCAATTGAGTAGTCAATTTCGAAACATGTGGAATTAAGTGGGAGTTTGGAAATTATCATGTGAAGACATGGAATTTAGTGGGAGCAATCATCTTGTAAAAAAAATTTACAACTCACTACTCATTGAGAATGACGAGCTAGTACTTTCTTTCACAAAGAAGTATTTGAGTTTTCAATTCTGGATGAAAATGGACTATGATGAATCCAATTACATCATGAGCTGTTGGATAGGTATTGAGACATACACATCGAATCAACGAGAAACGTAGGTTATTCATGTAAATAAAAATGGAATTGCCATTAGCAGTCATGGTCGTTCCTTGAACCTAAGAATAGTTGATGACATGATTAAAGGTTACTAATGTTTCCGCCATTAGAATAAT
The DNA here is from genome assembly GCF_048544455.1 of Silene latifolia. NCBI lineage: Eukaryota > Viridiplantae > Streptophyta > Magnoliopsida > Caryophyllales > Caryophyllaceae > Silene > Silene latifolia. Next base: position 86,607,548 of record NC_133534.1, read on the forward strand.
TATGCACATGTCCAAAATAAATCATATGCATAAGAGCATGATGGATCATTGGGAAGCCATAGAAGAAACGTCATGAATTCTCGAGGAGAATCCGATGAGCGATTTCAGTGTTTGACAGAAGACTCTGTTGTGTGTCAAGAGGTTGCACATATTGCAGTGCGAACACATGTTAGGATTTATGAAAATCCTAAGCTTTTCAAGCTAAAAGGAGAAATAGGAAATTTGGAAATATACTTAGTTGAATAAGAAGTTACTCAAAACTAATCTTTCCTGTGAGAAGTGCTAGGCTAATCATCTTGATAATTGTTGCAAGATTCTATAAAACATATACCTAGTGCATTGTGTGTGGGTGGAGTACTTGATCAGTACAAGTTATATCATTGACCACAAATTCGTTTGTTATGTGATAATCAACAAAGAAGTTCTTTCAAGAAAAAGAGCCGAAACCGAGGTTGTGAACCTAGATGTGTACTTGGTAAGGTTCATGCTATGATAGATAACATGAACGTAAAGGAAAATACGATAAAAAGAAGTTTGAACACATGGACACATGATATGTTAAACTTCTATTGCAATCAACAAGTGTTTACACACTTACGATATGCATCACAAGGTTGTAATATGGTATTGACTACCCGAGTGTGATGTCGACATTTGTCGTTTGAGTTATTATTAACTCACCTTATACTTTGTTACATCCAACGGGTTGTAGAGACAATTGAACCGCGTTTAAGTGAACACAGATTAGCATTGTATTCGCTCATAGTTACTTAAATGAGGTGACATCTCGAAGTGACTAGAATGTGATGCGATTGATGGCAAGTTCAAGTGCCATGGAGTCATATGAGAATGACTAGTCGATCACATAGGCAGACTGTTAGGAACGTTTTATCGGGCCTTATGACCGCTTATAGAGTTCTGGCAAATTTATATAGCCTGGTCGTGGCGAGAGCTACTATAGTATTCTAATGAGTCGATTCTTTTGAATAAAGACTATTCGCCTAAGATGGCACAGTTTCAGATTAACTTTGATTTTTGTTACTACGACCTTCGTAAATGGGGTCAAATGGGCATATTTTGGGTTATGATGGATGTGGCTAGTCGAAGGGAATGAGTGCGATAGGAATTTTCCACCCCTAGTCAGGGTTATAACAATATCTCAGGGCCACTCAAGGAGTAATAAACTGGAAATGCGTGGCCACGCTCGGAATGTATCTATGGTGGATAAATCCGGTCAATCAGTTATTCTTCAGATCGAGGAAACCACTCTCGATATGATCACTTGCAAGTACGACCTGAAAGACACCTTGCATTGAGTGGGAGATAGTAATAGGACAAGAGAATTGGTGACGCACACTTGTCGAGGACAAGTGGGAGATTGTTGGAATATGTGTCCTCCGACAATAATGCGATCACAACTGTTGATCATGATGATCACATGTTTAAATCTTATTTTAAAGAATACAATTGGGAAGTAATATTTTACTGTCAACTGGTCCACACATATCGGTAATGATTGGCTGACTAGAGTTTGACATTACTGTCGTGAGACGGTGGTGACCAGTTGATCCCCTTAGGTCATACCTATAGGGTAACACTCTTAATTGATCATTTAATTGATCGTATGATGATACGGGTCAATTAAATTACTTAAAATTGACGGACGATTTTGGAAGTAATATTTACGTGTCTTATTGAAATTTGATTAAATAAGATACGGTCTAAGTAATCGAATTGTTTTATTACTTAGATGAAATTATTTTTTAAGGAAACAATTGCATTTGAATGAATAAATTATTATAAATACAAGATGTTGTGATTTATAATTGGTAAAATATTTTGGTATAAGTAATTATGAATTACTAAGTCGATTTTTGTATATGACGTATTTTTATTAATACGTTGATTTTTAATATGTTAAAAATACATAACAATTTTATGTGACATGTGACATGTGACATATGACAAATTGACAATTTGACAAAGATAAAATGGAACCCATTTTATCTCCATATGACCGAAATTAAGGGTGATGTTAGGAAAATATTATGTTGATTAAGTAAGTGGTGAACATAATCATTTGCCTAAACCTAGCCATGCAAACCTAGTGGTTATTGTGAAGAGCACTTTGATCATGCATTGGGCATAAAAACCTCCCCCTTCTGCCCGGTTTTTGAGAGGAGAAAAACCATGGGTTTTTCTTCTAATTTTACCTAATATACACTATCAAAAACATTAGTGCATATTCATTCATTCATTTATCTAAAATAAGAGTTTTATAGAGATAAAAATCTTCCTCCTTCTCCCTTCCTCTCAACCGAAATAATAGAGAGACCAAATAATATTTTGGGTCAAATTTTACACAAAATTAATATTGTTCTAGTAATAAGAATATTAATTTTATTAAGTTGTTATCTTGGGTATAAAACCTTGGGAGGGATTCTCTTCTTGAATTCTTGTTCATCCATTAAGGAGAGCTCAAGAACAAGAGAGTAGGAGAACTCTCTTGTGCCCATATAAACTGAAATCCTCAATGTAAGAATGAAAATTTCTTCCTTATCTTATATATATATATATATATATATATATATATATATATATATATATATATATATATATATATATAACTAGGTTGAAACGTTGTGGATGCGCCACGTGTCAACCCGGCTTTAAATACAAGTATTAATTACAGCTGAACATTAAATATAAACATAATAAATGTTGTATAAATCTCAGTAAAATATTAATTATAGTTTAATAAAATTTATTGTAAAATTACATTAAATAATTTCGGTGATTTGATTCTAAATTTATTAAAAAAGTATTTTGATAAAAATTCTAAAATGTAAATAATTATGTTCATTGCGAAAAATGCTTCAAATTGAGTATAATTTTCATTATATTTATTGAAATATTTTGATTTGTAGAGATGATTAAAGTGAGTGTCTCATAATGTTTTATGTTAACGTAGAAAGACATTTTACGAAAGATATATAATTTAGACCATTAAATCCTAAGAAAAATATATTTGGAAGAGTCATTGTATTTCTTAAAAACATAGCTTTAAGAAACTACTAAGGGATAAGTTTTTTATGTGAGAATGAAAAAAAATTATATTGCGAGAAATTGAATACATATGAGATTTTGATAGATTTAAATAGTATGATAACGAGTATGTGTACGAGTATGTATGTACACAGTGGTCGCGAGTGCATTTGAATAATCAAAACAAAAGTAATGTTTATTAAATAATACAGTTATATAAAGACAAGAAAAAGTAGAAAAAACGTTACATTTTTCTTTAATATCTTCAATTAAAATATGTATACATCAAGTATAAATATTGATTATGACTAGCTAAATACTCTTTCCGATCCAGATAAATGGTAACATACGGGAAAAGTGGTTATTTAAGAAAAGGTGGAAAAGTGAGGGGTAAAGTAGGAAAGTTTGATTGGGGCCACATGGGTTTAGGTGGATTAAATAAGTAGTTGGTGAGTGTGTGAATGGATATTAAAGTTGTAATAGGTAGTGGATGTAAGGGTAATTTATGCATTTTTCTTGCCAAACATGGTATGTTACCATTGGTGTGGTTCATTCATTTTAGGTAAGTGTTACGATCTGTCTGGATCGGAGGGAGTATTACTTTTAGTTAAATATTTATATGTTATCTTTTAAATACTATGAAGTTAAACCTCTAAAAATATCATTTGATAAAGTTTAACCTATTTTATTTACAGGTAAAATCTTAAACTTCATTTATATAGACTTGTTTAAAAATACAAAATGTACAATTCTTATAGATATGTTTGACACATAACACATGCAAGACATAATAAAAAAAATTAAATAAGCCCAGTTTGAACTTTATATATTTGATACATAAATATCACATGTTATACATAAAAAATGAAAAATTACATAAAGTTATATTCACGTCATTTTGAACAAATATTAATTGATTTGGAACATAACTTATCGTGAAATGATATAATTTGATAACTTAATGTTGATTGTTGTATAATTCGAATAAATTTTATTTTAATTAATATAATACTTGATCAGTCACAAAATAATTTATAAAACATTGATCATGGATAATTAATTATCACTTATTAGTTTTAATTAAAATTGTATGTATTTTATTTTAAAATATTGAAGTTAAACTTAAAAAATTAAATTTGAGAAAAAATAATACTCCCTCCTATTCATAATAACTCTCCCCTTTCAAAATGGCACGCAAATTAAGGGGAGGGTTATTTTATTGTAAAGTATTGTAGTGGTGTAAGGTAATTGGAGAGAGGGAATGTATTATTGTGGGGTAAGATGATTAAAATAAGTATTGTTGTGGAGTAAGATGATTACAATAAGATAAAGTATGAGTATTGTGGGGTATTGTTGTGGGGTGAGGTGATTAAAATAAGTATAAAACTTTACTAAATAAGAAAATGAGGAGAGTTGTACGAATAGATGAAAAAAGGAAAGGAGGTGGGGGGGAGTTATTATGAATATGAGGGAGTATATTTTTATTTATTTTATAAGTAAAAATATTAAAGGCCATATATAAATTATTTTATTTTATTTTCAATTATAATAATTTAATTTTAAAACAGGCCGCGCGAAGCGCGGGATACTACCTAGTTTTACTTATAGTTTGCACGCATATGATCATCTTTTAATTTTATGATTAAATTAAAATTATAACATTATGAATATGTTGAGTATTGAGATATAGATTTCTAACAGCGTTCACGGCTTGGAATCCCCACATTTCATTATCATCCTCCTTAATTGCTTGGGAGGCTATTCCCTTTCTCATGACGACTTTGATTGGAGAAGCCGGAATCGTGATCGTTTTCCCGTTGAAGGGGACCCTGATTTTCTGGTGGAGAGTTGAGGTAACTGCCTTGACGGCGTGAATCTAGGGACGTCCCAGGAGCATATTGAAGGAGGCGTTGATGTCGACCACCTGAAAACTGGTTTGCCTTTCCAGTGGTCCGGTTGCGACAGTTAGAGTGATAAGCCCTGCGACCTTACGACGAGTGCCGTCGTAGGCGCGTACTCCTTGGTTTGTCGGGACCAGATCAGCTTTCTTAATACCCAATTTGTGAGCCGTCTTGAAGGGAATGACATTCACTGCGGACCCGTCATCCACAAGGACCATAAGCACATTTTTCTTGAGACATTGTACGGTAATGTACAGAGCAAGATTATGATTGGCTCCGAAGGGAGGGATATCCTCGTCAGAGAAGACGACCGGGTTTTTCAAGTCAGGGGCGTCCCTTGTCATGTGTGCCACTATTTCTTCAGGGGAGGAGGTGGAGGGCACAGTTAATTTTCCTAAGGCCTGTAGCAAAGCCTGTCGATGCTCAAAGGATGTCGCGATCAGTTGCCAAATTGAGATTTCGGCTTTTGCCTTCTGGAGCTACTTGAGGATCGAATGCTCGGGAGCCTTTGGTTGAGTGCCCATGTCTGGGACAATTTGGTCATTCGTTGTTGGAACGACCGTTGGACTGTTCTGGTTTTGATAGGGGCGTACGGATCGAGTAAGGTGACCGATCTCCTTCGCCTGCTTCCCTGGGACTATATAGACGTCTTTAACATCATCTCTCCAAATGCCATTGATTTCGGGATCTCGAGGGTACCTTGGAGGGGTATTCCTCGGTGGGTAGTTTTTGTGAGGGACATTTTTGTGGGGGTGATTCTTGTGAGGGTAGTTATTGTGAGGCTGATTATTGTGAGGGTGATTATCGTGAGGTGCATGCCAGAATGTTCGCAGGAGCAATCCATCCTGGTGAGGGTAGGTTTGGGCGCTCGGGGGACTCTCCCTCGGGCGTGGTGGTGGAGGATTGAAGATACGTCGACGGTAAGCATCGTCAAGTCGGGTGATCCTTTTGGAGAGACTGGTTATGGGTTCCTCAACTTGTTGGAACATGGCAAGCATAGTTGCGGCACTGAACATAAATACCCCGTCCGAGAGATCTTTTTCCAAGGCATTCACCTCGTCGTCAACTGGCAGGAAGAGGTGTGAGCAGTCCAGAGTTGGCTCATCGTTGGAGATAGCGTGGGTTCCAAAAGGGTTGGTTTTGTTGTTCGGCTTAGTTGGCGGGGGTAAAGGCAAATCCTCTATTTCAATCATGTCTTGGATGATGTATTTGAGTTTGAAGCAGGTTTTTGTGTCATGCCCTTTCCCTTAATGGTACTGACAGTAGGCATTGGGGTTCCAGAAGCGGGATTTCTTAGCATCGGTCGAATATGGGGTGGGTCCAATTTGTTGTAACTTCCCCTGGTCCATGAGCCTCTTCAGGGCACTTGCATAAGTTGACCCTATATTAGTGAACACTCTCTAGGGGCGCTTAGCTCTTTTGGCAGTTGGTTCAAGGAGGTTGACCTCATCTATCTTGTTCGTTTGACCATAAGGGCGAGATCCGGTTGAGGTGGATCCCTGGTAGCCTCTGCCAGTGGTCTTGGCTAGGACACCCTTTCGGAGGTCATCTTCAGTGCGTGTCCTGAGGATTTGCAGATCCTGGAAGGTCTTAATGTTTTGGTACCTCAGTAGATTGGCATACACTGGGCGGAGATTGTTGACAAACTTTTCCACCAAGGTTGATTCACTCGGCTTGCTGACCAACTGAGTACTTACCCTCCTCCAACGGGTTAAGAACTCGGTGAATCCCTCCTTGTCGTTCTGGGTTAGGACCTCAAGAGTACGGGTATTCAACTGCGACCTTATCCCAAGTAGTAAGGTTCTTCGGATCAAGGGAGTAGTACAATTGGCGAGGGATCGGTTCCAGAGAGGATGGAAAGATCCGGGTGAAAAGTTCCTGTTTGACCCCAATTATGGCCATGTAGTCTTTGAAGGCACGGATATGATTGAGTGGGTCCCCCAATCCTATGCACTTGGGCAAATCAGTCAGGGTAAAGTCGTCAGGTAATTGATCCCCAACAGGTTTGAACCTTCGGTTGTTCTAAAGATGGATATTGTTACCCTGGGCTAAGAGTTGTTCTTCCAGGAGCTTGAGACTTTTCTCAGTTTCAGTCAAAGGCGGAGTGTTGTGTTCTCCAGCTTCTTTGTTTTCCAGGGTGTCGATACGGGTCTCGACGCGGTCCAGAGTGACCTTAAGAGCGGTGAGCAGGCTTGCTAGCTGAGCAGTCGTGACATCTCTGTTGTAATCATTGTTGTTGTTGTTGACAGACGAAGTTGAAGACGGGGCCATGGTTCTGAGGCAGAAAAATGGCTCACATTACAACTAGAGCCAACACAGCTCAAAGACTGAACGCAGACAACACAAAGGGCGAGACAAGGATCAGACTCAACAAGACGAGGATGACCGTGTGTGGTACCTCGGTGCTGACTCGATTTATGTCGTGATGGTGTTGACCAAACTTTTGACACGCGTCCAATGTAGTGAGGTGGCGCCATTGGACGAGTCTCGTGATGAGATGACTCATAAGTAAAGACCCATAAGTACGTTTGCTTCGACTCGATAGACACGAGGCAGAATTGGAACGGTGGACTGAAGTTTTCGAAAATAGAAATTTCCAAAACGATTCATTTGTCGCTTTATGGACGGCTTCCGAAGATAGAGATCCCAGCAAGTCGGTCACTTGAAAGGGTTACCTTGACTTTATTTGCAAAAGACGGTTTCGAGTTTGAATCGGCTCGGAAAACAATGTATTGTCTCCCAAGACGGTTTTTTGACATTCAAAATTGTATGTTTTGAAAATCGAGTTTGAAATGTTTGAAAAGGTCTCGGGGACGGTGCATGGTCCTCGGGATCTCGAAAGTGCCTCGAGAAAAGGGTGTGTGCTTTTCTCGGGTTTTGAAAGAGCCATTGTCGGCGCGAAACGGGTTAAAATCCGTGTCTAGACGCGGCGATTATAACGGCGTAAAAAGGTGATTTGAAATGGTTGTAGAAAACGGAGTTTGAAAATCGTCATTACGACGGCCTAAAAAGGCGTGTTGAAATGGTTATAAAAATCGGGTTTGAAAAATCGTCATTACGACAGCCTAGAAAGGCGTGTTGAAGTGGTTATAAAAACCGGGTTTGAAAATCGTCATTACGACGGCCTAGAAAGGCGTACAAAAGTGGTTATAAAAACCGGGTTTGAAAATCGTCATTACGACGGCCTAGAAAGGCGTGCAACGGTCGGCGAAAGACCGAAGTTTGAAATGGCCATTATAACGGCGCAAAAAGGGTATTTTTGAATGTTTCAAAATGACACGGAAGGACTTATGATCAAGTAGCACATAAGCACTCACATTTTCATTATATTATGCATAATGCTGACACGGGTTTTGGCTTAAAAGGGTGCGTTACACACGAAGCAATCAAACCCCGATTTGCGAGAGGGATACCAATCCAAACAAAATGTGTAAGGAGGGTGCCCTAGCCTCGTGCTCGAAAGTGATGAAAGATCTTTGACGAAACAGAAATGTGTAACGTCAATGGTATGCTTGACTCAATCTGGATTCGAAACGCGGGGATGAGAAAACTCACGCCGACGAGATAAGCCAATTGGTCGAAGAGGGTTAGGTTGTGGGTCCGGAAAAGGAACCCGACCGTGACCGTAATATCAATTAATGAATTCCAACCAAGATATCGTTCGAGTCTCACCATCTAGGGTTCACAACGACATAAGTGTCCTAGTTATCCCCAGCGGAGTCGCCAATCTGTGGACATGGGCCCACCTACAAGCCCGGTCGATCTGCGGACGTGCAGCGGCCTTTTGAAAGCCACGCTTGGCGGCGTAAAAATGCTTTCGACCAGATCGTTTTAGATCGGTCGGTTTCGTCTCGGAAAGGGTCTCGAAACGATTAGAGATGTTCGGAGTCACCACCAAGCATTTGTGGATGCTTGGAACCCGTTCGAATCCACTTTATACCTCGGTCAAACGGAGCACAAAGCAGTGTTTGACATAGGTAATAAAGATAAGGAATCGTCCATCTTTAGCATCCTATCTCTAGAATGACTCTCGTACGCCCTGGATAAGGTCGTCCACTATCCAAAGGTTTTGAGTAAGAGGTGAAGGTACGTATTGGGAAGCCCTTTAATCAGACACCCAATCCCGCCCGCGGTAGCGGCCTCTACTGATCGATCTTGGTTGGTTGAATGCAAAAGATGATAAAACGGTTTAAATGCATGAATGCGCATCCAATAATTTAAACCTAACATGTGAGAGCTTTCTAAGTCGGTTGATTTAATCCAAGTATCAATTATAAGATGTCGAGTTGGATTTAGATTGATTTGCATGTGAAAACGGAAATTAAACATCCATTTACCGTATTAGGTTTATGGTGCATAACGCGATCCATTTGTCTTAGTAAGGTGTTACGCAAATATGATTAGTCATCTGATCCGTCCTATATCCGGGAACAAACCCTGCACCAGGCAGCCATATGAGACGCGAGCCTGTTGGCGATGCAAGGGGGTCTCCCCTTGTTTTGAAAACGGGAAAGAAATGGCCTGTTTAGGCGCGGGTCAGTCAACGGTTTAAGATGCATTCTGACCATTTGAAAAACGTTTATAAAACGTGTTGAAAAATGGGTAATTGAACCCGTTTTGGTTTGAAAGGGTCGTTTAGACCGTATTTGTTGATTTGAGGAACGAGATTTGAATAATCATAATTATTTTGATGATATTCTGTGTCGGGTTCGACTGGGCAAGCTTGACATGAATACTTTTGAAAATAATAATAAACTAATTGTTTTAAGTTCATTTGAATATAATTAGTCAATAATCATTATCGTACTCGGGTTAAAATCCGACATGGTATGTAGAACCAAGGATGACTTTGTGTTGGTGACTAATATGTTTCTTTTGGAAATGTAAAGAAATGATGAAAGGCTTTAAAATACCTCTCAAAATGTAAAGAAATGAAAAAAAAGGCTTTAAAATACCTTTTAAATGTTATTGACCAAATATTATCACCGGAACACGGATTAAACCGTCATGGTATTAAGAACCAAGGGTGAAAAATGTTTTATGGTTAACATTTGTAAAAATAAATAAAAGGGTTTGAAAACATTCGAAATGGTAAAAACCGATTACAAATATGAAAATAGATTAATGAGGAAGGACGAAAACAAACACGGTTGAGTTCTGACCTGGGCACCCCATTGAGGCGCGGGCCTCTGTGGAGGACAAGGGGCTTCTGCCTCAGGCCAAAACTCAGTTTTGGCTCGTCTATCCTCTGTTTTGGATCGTGTTATGCATGTTTTTAGCATGTTATGGTCATAAAACAAGCAAAGACATGATAAAAGAAGGATTTTTACATCCTCATACTTACATGTTTGGTTATGGCTAGAAACCGACTTAAGTGTAACAACTCGTTTGGTCGGAAAAGACTCGGTTTAAAACCGTTTTGGTAAGTAAAAAGAGTGTTTTATTAAGATTAGTGACGGTGTAGTGGTCGAAATGGTCGGTCAAGTGATTTAATGCACGATGACGGTACCAAACAATGTGTAAGGCTTGTATTTACTATCGGTAGGTCGTAAATACGAGTCGGATTGTGACTTGAGAAGTCGAGTCGAGAATTTTAAGGGAGAAAAGAGGGGGCGGACACTCGCGTAAGTTCTCAAATGGGGGCATTTGAGGGGTATTTATAGGAAAATGAGTGGTTGTGTGGGTTTTGAGCGACACGGCCACCTGGGCTGCTCAAAGAGGCGCGAGCCGTGTCGCGGGTCTTCGAGTTGTCTTGTCACTTTCACACAAGTGCAATCATGATTTGTTCTATCATAGGATTTGTAGTCACATGTTTGGTACTTGACCATTCATGAATCCGGGAAATCTTAGTATAGAAGGTTTGAAATGGTTTATTTTTTGTGGTTGACTTGGTTTGACTCGTTATTAGAGTCGGGATTTGAATTTTTGAGTCGGTTTTTGGTCTGGTATCAGTTTTGACTCTAGTTAGTGTCATTGCGACCCCGTCGTCGTGCATTAAACACTCCACGTACTTTTGAAAAGTTTTGAAATGTTTTATTTTCGAAATCGTTTTAAGTTTTCCGACGTAAAGTTGTACACAAACTGTCGATCAAACGCCGCGATTCCAAAACATGTTGTAGTCCGATAATCATCGGGTGTTTGTTGGTGTCTGAGCAGATACTGGGTATTTACAAGTTTAAAAGAACCATTTTTTGGGACTTTCCGTATTGGAAAACAATGTTAATTAGGCACAACTTGGATGTAAGGCACATAGAAAAAACTTTTTTGAGCTACTGGTTCACACGATTATGGATGTAGAAGGAAAGTCAAGTGATACTATTGGTGCAAGAAAAGATCTAAAGAAATTTTGTGACCGTCCCAAATTGCACATTTGCAAAGACGGGTCTAAGCCAAACTCCATTTTTACTCTTTACAAAGCTCAAAGGAACGTATTGTATGAGTGGTTACGAAAGCTGAATTTTCCTGATAGATATGCATTGGATTTTAAACGATGTGTTGATATGAAGAAGCTAAAGTTGCAAGGCTTGAAAAGCCATGATTGTCATGTCTTCATGGAGCGATTATTACCCGTTGCTTTAAAACATCTTCTCCCGACCACCGTGTGGAATGCAATTGTTGAGATTAGTCAATTTTTTCGAGATTTGTGTTCCTCCTTAATATGCTTTGATGACATGATACGTATCGAAGAGCAAATACCATAAATATTTTGTAAAATTGAGATGATCTTACCTCCTACATTTTTTAATTCCATGGAGCATCTATCGGTTCACTTGCCTTACGAAGCCAAAGTTGGAGGACCCGTCCAATATAGGTGGATGTATCTATTTTAAAGGTAGTAAAAGTTAACTAGTATTATTGAAATTATAACTATTATTGTTTTATACAATGTTTTAACTTTATCAACTTTTAATTAAGGTCTACAATTATATTATAGGTTTCTTAAACACATGAAGAAAAAAAATGGTAGCAAAGCTCGGATAGAAGGTTTTATATGCAATGCCTATTTAACAGAAGAGATTGCAAATTTTTGCTCTCTTTACTTTGAAAAACATATAGAAACCAATGCAAAATACTTGAACATTTATAAAGAGGATGAAATTGATGCAAGTTTACCCGAGTTTTTTCAGACTCATGATGATGAAGGTTGCTCAACAATTGGGGGAACAAGATATTTGGATGACAAAGAATATAATCATGCTTACCTTTACGTTCTATCTAATTGTGAAATCTTAGAGCCATATGAAACCCAATTTGTGACTGATTTCAAGAAAGAGCATCATAATGTGAGCAAGGATGATGTTTGGAATAAACGCGAGAAGCAATTTCCACCACGGTTTAAGAAGCATGTTATTGAGTTGAATATCGAAGATGATTTGATAAGGAGTTTGGCCTCTGGTCCTTCACGAATGGTTAGAACTTGGAATCGATACCTAGTTAATGGATTCAATTTTCATATATTCAATTGCGACAAAAATAAGGCTAGATGCAATTATGGTGTCACTATTTATTCTCTTGATGACAATGACTATTATGGTATATTAGAGGAAATCTTTGAGATGTGTTATAATGGCCGTGACCATGCTTATAAGACTGTCTTATTCGAGTGTGAATGAAAGGATAATTCTGTGGCCGGAGCGAGAGTACATGTACATTACAAACTCGTAAAAGTGAATCATACTCGAACATATTCTAAGTATGATCCATTTATACTCGCACATCAAGCTCTTCAAGTGTATTTCTATTCTTATCCATGCACGAGGAATGATAGAAATCAAAAGTAATGGTGGACAGTCTTTAAGACAAAGGCAAGATCAAAAATAGATACCTCTTTTTTCCAAGAAGAAGTTGTATCAAATAGCACAATTTTGTCTCCAATTGAAAAAATTAGTTACGAGAATGGGAATGAAGAGGGTGAATAGTTGGAAGATGAGGAAGAAGAGAATGGAGAAGATATAGAGTTGGTGATGATAATGATGATGATGATGATGATGATGATGATGATGATGATGATGATGATGATGATGAGGAGGAGGAGGAGGAGGAGGAGGAGGATGAAATAGAGGATGAGGATGAAACTGGTGAAAAGGATGATGAGGATTAGTGTTAGTTACATTGATAAAAAAAAATTATTTTGTTTTGTATTTTATTGTAATTATGTTTTTATTTTACTAGCAACACTTTTTAATAATTTGTTTTGTAATTGTAGATGGCATGAGGTCGTACAAGATGAGGTAGACAGCGAGGCGGTAGTAGTCAGCGTCATAGAACGTCTTCTTTAGAGGATGAGGAGACGGAGATAGAGCAACCGTCGGTCAAGGAATCGACCAATGATGATGACTCATCAGATCAGGGACCCGAGATTCAGTGGACTCAGGATGGGAAGATGATACTTCATCTGACGGGTCTTTGTTAAGATATATATCAATATCCTAGTTATCTTAATTATACTTTGTTATTTAATGTTACTCATACGTTCATTTCATGTACTCCATTAAAGTTACAACATTCACACTTTGTTTAATATAAATGCATACTTCAACTTAACATATTGTATTTCAGGTTTAACTGCAAAATGGTTGTACGAGGTTGTTCAGCTAGTACAAAACATAAGATGACCGGGCATGTTCCTACTTGTTGGACTGACGCTACACCCCAACAAAAAGATGAATGGTTCAACATCTTCCGGGTATGTTTTCGTCTATATTTAATTTGTTAATTTATATCTAATTTTCAATTGTTAATTTATACTAATAATAACCTTTTGTAGAAATCCTTTGAGTGGCCGTGGGTTGGAGTATGTAGTCCGTGAAAGGAAAATGCTATTTATACTAAAAGATATAGGGACAACATCTATAAGACCGTGGGGAGAAAAAAGGAGCCCGAACATATGGAAGGTGTGTATTATTTTATTATTTTGATTACTTGTATTTAGTTATAAGTAATTTACGTGACCATTTTATTTTTTCTAACACTATTTTAAATTTTAGGTGAGGCATATCAGGGTCTAATGAAGAAACGTTCAACCCCCGTATTTAAGGCTATGTCGGAGCAAGCTTCACTCAACAAAAGGGGAGGAAAGAAAGAAGGCATTGTGGAGGCTACTCACTACGGGGGATCTCATTCTTTCTTGAACCGTGTTTTTGGAGTAAGTCTACATGACAACACCTTAGATTATTATTAAAAAAATTTAACCGTATAAACCCCAAATTTATGCCTTGTTTGTTTTTTAGAAGGGGAAGAAAAAAAGATAAGGTAAAGATGACGGCTCCGGAGCTCTTTGTAGACACGCATACCAAGCTTGACGACAAGGGTAATAGGCATTGGACTAAGGTGAAAGACAAGGAATTATATGTAAGTTTCATCAAATTAGTCAATTTCCCTTAATAAGATTATTATAGGTAAATTTTTCATGTAACAATAACTTTTAATTCTATATGCGTTTTTTTTTTTGTAGGATGCTTATTTGCGTGAAAAAGAGAATAACCCCAATAGGCCCGATAATGATATTTGGTTTGACTTGATTAAGGGGTACAAAATGGGCGCGATGTATGGAACCCGAGAAGCTCATGGAGTTTTCTACAAGGCGCCAAAATCAAGGACTTCTTCAAAGTCCAAACAAACCTATGAGCCGGGAATCATAAGTGTCTTACGAGCACAACTTGATGAAGAAAGGATAGGAAACGCCGAAAGGGATCAACATATGCGGGAAATGAAAGAAAAGTTCGACAGGATGGAAGCCTACTTCACTTTGTGCAACTCCGGTCCCCGTCCCCATTGGCAAGTTCCTAATGATCCATCCGGAGGATGCGGTTTTGGCGCGGGTGCTTCCTTTACTTGTGCTTGATTTAGGTGCTCCTTTGCCTAAGCCTAAGAGCATGGTAGTGTAAGTTAAGCTTGTGAAGAACTTGGTTTGATTAGGATTTGTTGGTACACTTGTAAACTTGGATTTATTCTCATTTTATATATGAGATTTGGTTATTGGTGTTCTATTCGTGTTGTGGTTTTGGTGTGCATTGGTGTTTTAGTAATACAAATGCAGGTACGAGCAATGAAATGGATTGGGTAGTAGGAAAACCGATTTTTCATGCAAAAATACACTGAAAATGGCAACTGAAATGTATTTTTGGCGACTGAACGCCAAAACAGAGTACCAAACAAGTGGTTACTGGTTTGCCAGTGTCAATGGCGACCAATTGGCAACTGATAACACAGTAGTCGCCAAAATAGCGACTGAAAGTCAACCATTAGCGACTGAACTAAGTCGCCAAAATGGCGACCACTTTGACTCTCAGTCGTCATTTTGGCGACTACTGTCAGTCGCCATTTTGCGTATTTGGCGAATATTTAGTCAGTCTTGTTCATCTTTCCTTGCGTCGATTGTGTCCGTAAGCCTCTGATTTCATTAGTTTCATTAATTTGTGTTTTAGGGTTTTGCCCTAATTTGTGTTTTGGGGGAAAGGGGTTTGGCATGTGGTAATTGGAATTATGTGATTTTTGTGTGTAGGTGACGGTGTCATGGGGAATTGCTATTGATTGCTTGTGTATGCTTGGATTGCGAAAAGGTAGGGTTTCCCTACTCAGTTCCTGTTTAATTGATTTAAGTTGTGTTGCGATTGTGGTAATTATTGTTGTGATTATCTGTTGATCTCGGAGTTGGAGTTGGGTGTTGGAGTTGTGATGGTTGTTGATTATAACGGCTCGCGAGGTGCGTCCTCGGCTGAGTGGAGTCACTTGCGGGAGTGGCTTCACGCCCTAGTTTCGCCCTCTGTAGAACCCGCGACAGGAGGGGATGTGCACATTAATGGAAAGGGTTATCGCTCGTTGATGAGCGGGGTTTATGTAACACCCCCACACTCCAAGTGCCTTACCAGGACCACTTAAGGCATGAGAATGCTACCATCCCGGTTACCCGAGGCAATGATAATCAAACAGACAATAACGAAACGTACTTTAATAATAATAAAGTTTAAAGCGATACAACCAAAACCGAAACTGATAAAAGAAAATACAAAGGTTCTCAAATATTAAACCAACTAGCTAAAGAACAACGTTCGACACAGTGGAAGGCTTCTAAAACAGCTCGTGATGACTCAACCCAGCTGTTCCATGTGCATCAAACATACCTGCTCAATAACTGCTCACCACCCCCGAATGGATCACCATAGTTTTTAAAACATTTAAACGGGGTCAGTACTAATTACATAACAGCTGTAAAGAAACAGTATTACAAACAACTCAATCAACACAACACAATCTCCACAACTCCATCTCCTCTCCACACATCTGACTACACACCGAAGTATGTAGCCCTGCCAGAGTACCCATCGCAAAAAGTAATCCTCGCCGCCAGTGGGGGCCGTAGCCGTTCCCACCTAAGCCCCGCTCATCTCCTTCGAGTGATAAACCCATGTTTATTAATGCGCATATCCCCGTTGTGACAGGAACCACAAGCGTGAAGCCACTCTCGCAAGTGACTCCACTCAGCCAGGGACGTACCCCGAAGATCACAGACAGATACACAACCAATCCACAATATACTATCAACAATCACCAAAACCAATCCAACATTATAATTATTTAACAATCACAACAACAATCACCAACACATTATGTAGCCAATACTAAGTAGGGAAACCCTACCCGGAAAGCAATCACCAAGATCGTCACAATCAGCTAATCACAATCGTTCTTCAATGAAATCATCTCCTATAAACACACAATCATACAATCACAATCTGACATCAACCATACTCCCCAAAACCCCCAATTTACCCAATTAGGATTTCAACTAAAATTAATGAAACGATATAAAAATCATACTAGGAGCTTACCCACAATGCGACGGTCTCACAGGCGTAAAGAACTCAACGATTCGACGACTCTAGCCCTTAGGTTTTGCCAACAACGCGACGAGAGAAAACTACGTAACTTCTTTTTCTTTTGAAAGGTTTAGAAAGATGAAAAAGTAATTAAAGAAAATGACGGAAACCTTTTATGTTAAACTTCGCATTATTAGCAAAACCCGTCAAAACAAACCCGTAAAACACACTTACTCGATCGAGTGCTATATGTACTCGATCAAGTACCCATCAGGCAGACTACTGATTCGTATAAAAACATACTTACTCGGTAGAGTAAGTTCAACTTGATAGAGTACCCATAGACATAGAAAACCGTAGTATTAGAGTTTAGGTAGGGATTGGCTGTGGTCCACCATTGGCAGCGAGAATTACCTGTTGCGATGGGTAATCAGGCAGGGCTATATACCTCGGTGTGTAGTCAGTGATGGTGTATGATTGGGAGACGGAGGTGGATGTTGATCAGCTGATTACCTTATTGTACTTGTCTTACTTTAATTATTCAGTAACTGACCCCGTTGTTGTTTTCTAAAATCTGTGGTGATCCATTCGGGGATGGTGAGCATATTGTGACAGGTGATGCAGTTGTTTAGCTTGGGGCAGTCATGGGGAGTCACCACACAAGCTTAGCTTCCGTTGTCAAGAGTTTTAGTTGTCTTTTATAGTTGTTGATTTTATAACAGTACTTTGGTTTAGGATTTCTTTGAGACGATGTAAACATTACTCTTTCATACTTTAATAAATGTGTTTTGGATTGTTGCTTTTGATATACTAACCTTGGGCAACCGAGATGGTAACAGCCTTTCATGCTAGGGTAGTCTTTGGTAAGGTACCTTGGTATGAGGGGGTATTACAAAGTTGTATCAGAGCCGACGATTCCGGCACCTAAAACTAATGAACCCAATGAACTTAGGGAGTCTAAATAAAATGAACCCGGGTAGAGTTGTTTGGAGCTACCGCAAAGACTTGGGTGACGTCCCAAAGTCGCATTGAGGCCCTTACGATCTCTAACCGGTCACATGAGGGAGTCTTAGAAAATGTTGTATGTCGAGTCATTTATGTGAAGTACTTGTAACTTGATTTTTGTGAAATGGTTGGATGAAATGGTGAAAGTGATTGAATATGGTAGTATATGAAAGGTGGATTGTGAATTCGTATATGATAGATCTTGAGCATGAATTATGTTGAGCATGTTACCTGTTTAATACGATCTTGAGCATGAAGTATGGTAGTGGTACATGTGTATATGAACGTGATGATGTTAATGTTTGGTTTGTTAGTAGTAGCATGTGATTACGGTCAAGCGTCTATATAAATGAATGTTGTGTTTCATTTTCATGTGGGTATGATAAAGGTTCACCTATGTAGTGGTTTTCTTGAAGTATTGGGTCGTTATTGTTTTCTTTATTCATGTTTGAGTTGTTTTGTTAAGAAAAATTGATTTTGTATGAAAACCGATTTTGGAAGGGCTGTCATAAAACTGTCATAAGTCGAGTTCTAGAAATTCTATTGCTGTGATTACAATTGGAGGTGATAGCTTGTCTTCTTAAGATTC
Organism: Silene latifolia; assembly: GCF_048544455.1. Classification (NCBI taxonomy): domain Eukaryota; kingdom Viridiplantae; phylum Streptophyta; class Magnoliopsida; order Caryophyllales; family Caryophyllaceae; genus Silene; species Silene latifolia. The sequence continues at coordinate 86,625,907 of NC_133534.1, forward strand.
CAACGATAGGTCACACGCCTAAAATGACCAAGTAACAAGTGAGATATGACTGTTTTACAAAAACTAGACGTTGCTGAGAACTGTGCGGATACTCGACCGAGTAGGCCCTACTCGGCCGAGTATCTTTCATACCCGACCGAGTATTCCATATTCGGCCGAGTAATCTTTCTGTGATAATTCTGCTCAGCTTCTGGAGTCGTGAACTCGGCCGAGTAGTCTCATTACTCGGCCGAGTATCCCGTACTCGACCGAGTACCTCTTTGGGCGGTCATATTGAGTCGGTTGCTATGTTCTTACATTTGTTTTGAGTCGTGGGGTATGCGCACATGTATGTTTTGGGTCTTAAAGCATTCTTTTATATATGTGGCGGTCTTGATACGTAAGTTACCAAATGTTATGATATGGTGAATGCCGGCTCAGGAGGGATATGTGTTGGATAGGGAGAACATGTGTTATATGTGGTTGTGAGGGATAGTGGAAAAAGAAAGGGGAGATCGATGAGCTAATCGAGGCAAGGAACATGTTTTGTGAGATATGGTGAGTGATATAGCCGTGTGTTGAGTAATATAAAAATAAGTGTATATGGGCAAGGGTGATGTAAGTGTAAAGAAACGTGAGAATGGAAGATTGAAAGAAAGGATGTGAATAGTGATAACTTGAGAGGTGTAAGGACTTATGGGAGAGATGGTTAGGATTGTGTTGGTTAAGAATATATATGTGATGAAAGGTTATTGTACAGGGATGGAGAAGAGGAGTATATAGTGAAATTAGATGAAGTTATGTCGCGATGTGGATTTGTAGATAGTGGCTGATTTTGGGAATTTAGAATATAAAGAGGTGAGCCTAGTGTGTAATTCTTTGGGCAATTAACGGTATGAGGTGAAGTTTTGGTTTTTAGAGATACGAAAGGGAGATACGACTAATCGAAGAGTAACCGTTGGTGTGTGGACTTGATGGTGACAAGGATGAATGAGTAGTATGATGAGAGAGGATCAGTGATAAAGAAGAATGAGAAGATATTTATATGAATTAAAGGAAATTGAGTTGTGGAGCAACAAGAAGGTAATTGGAGTACTAAAGAGTTAGGTAGAAGAAGGAAGGAGATGATTTATTAATTGGTATTATTGGATGGAAGTATGTTGGGAGAACGTTGATCAAAGTTATGGGACATGAAAATAAGGAATCATTGAAATGTACGATAGCATCACGAGAGGGTGCGAGTTAATGGTTATATAGGAGAACAGGAGGACATGTTAGCCGTGAGTTTCGAGGTATTAAGGGATTAGGAAGCTGGTAGAGTGTTTGCACGATATGAGATTTTGGTGGAGAGTTAGGTGACGATACAATAAAGGATAGAATTAGAAATAACGTTGAGGTAAAGTTTGTTGATGAATTTGGTGTTCGTTATTTGGGATGGCAACCAAAAAGCGGAAATGAATTGTTATATAAAGACATGATTGTAAAAGAGCGGTCACATAAAGGATGGTGGTGTCGTATTGTTGTCACTAGTGGTTGAGGATGACGTTACATTAAAGAAGTTAGTGGTTCTAATAGGGTTTATTTTGTGGAGACTGATTGATATGTATGGTTGTGAGGGGGTATGGAATATGGTTAGAGGAGGCGGGTGTTAGTAGTTGAGTATTAACGTATGGTTACATTTTTCAGGAAGTGATAGTTATGCGAATGGGAGAATGTAATAGGAGGGGCATACGAGTTAAGCACGGGCGAGAGGTAACCTTTATCAAGTGGTAACTTACGTAATCAGGCTTGGATACTTAGATTTAATTATGGGTCTATGATATGTGTAAGTGATTGTGTGAGGTTCTGACCTCATGAGTAGTAGTATGGTATGATGTTCATAAAGTTGTTATCTAATTATTCTGTGTAATACGTTGTGTTTTGGTGATTTAGTAAGGGGATATTAAGAAAGTTTTCTTTTATCAAGGAAGTTGTACTGGGTCAGTGTTATGAGATTATAAAAGTTGTGGTGACTATCGATGTGGTTGTGATGCACTGGGCATGGTAATTCGTGTTGTGATACGAGTATTTTCGTGTTGTCATTGATTGTTATTTGTTTAGTGTTGTTTTCTTTCAATGTCGGTCGGGGCATATAGACCGTTGTTTTGTTTCCCGATGTTTCTTACTAGTGTCGGCTTGGGAGTGAGAATAGAGTATGATATGGAAGAGAGTTAAGTATGGTTCTGTTATTGTCATGGCATAGTAATATTTTGTTAATGGGACAGAGTTGTGAGAGGTTGTTACCGTACTTTTAATCTTGTTTTAGATAAGGCGTTGGTGGACATAGTTGTGGCAAGAGAATTATGGAACATGGGTGGTATCGAACTGCAACTACAGGTGGTTTATAACCTCTTTTATTGGGACCTAATATTATGTGAGTTATGTAGGAGTTTTACGGCAAATAACAGGAGAACTTGAGGATCTAGCGTGAGTGTGTGTAACAATTTTAGATCGAGAGTTATGATTGTGGGAATAAGTGCATGTATAAAGAGGTATGTCATTTGGCGGTAATGTTGAAGAGATGGAGTAGTGGTTATACTGAGGATTTTATGATAAAGGTTAGATGGAGTGCAGAATAATTGGAGGCGCGGGAACTGTTAGGAAAAGAGAGCCCTGGATATAGGAATGGTTGTAGGTGTTGAGGTTATAGTGGGTTATCATTGACATGCGGTGTTAATGAAGATTATGGGAGGTATAGGAAAGGACCTAGTATTAGTGAGTTACGAGGACGTAACATTTATCTTAAGAAGGGTAGGATGCGACAAGAGAGTCTGATGGTCATAAGGTTGCAACTGGAAGTTTGAGTGTTGGTTTACCAGGATGGGTTGTGTGATGGACGATTTTATTACAGACAATGGCAGTGCTTGTAGAAGTATGATGTTTAGGAGTGTGAGTGAATTTAGATAGTGTTAACGGATTGGGTGATGACGTTTAGGCGTGTGAGTAAACTTCGAGAACGAAGTTCGTTTTAAGGGTGGTAGAATGTAACACTCCGTTTTGGTGGTTTATCTTGTTCGGTGGTTTATGTTGGTACTGAGTTCGCTAGTAAGCGTTAGGGACGTAGGACAGAGTTGGCAACACTTATGATATAGTTATTCGATGGTATTATGGAGTTCGGTGAGTTATTCTACGGTTGATGTTGTGTTCTGAGTTGCGAGGTTTAGATAGGCGTTGTTAAGCGAATGAGCATCGAGAATGTAGGATGAGAGTTGAGTGATGTTGGTTGGTTAAGTGGCATGTGTGTATGCTTTGTTTTGTGTGTGGTATGAACTTCGGGGACGAAGTTCTTTTTAAGGAGGGAAGATTGTAATACTACGGTTTTCCTATGTTGGTACTCGGCCGAGTACGGCCTACTCGGTCGAGTAAGGGGTGTCGTTTATCCTGGAATGGCTACTGCCCAGGAATACCCGGCCGAGTATTTGGAATACTCGACCGAGTAGAGGGTACTCGGCCGAGTATACTTTATACTCGACCGAGTATCCGGTCTGACGGCCGTTATTTTCCGCTGTTTGATTTAGAAAGGATTAGAGTTATATTAAGACGTGTTTTACAGTTTCTAGTCATTTTACAAAACCTAAACCACAGAACGTAAATCTAATCCTCTCAAAATCTCTCTCCCAATTGTGTGGATCGTTCGTGAGTCTAGTTCATCTTTCCTTGCGTCGATTGTGTCGGTAAGCCTCTGATTTCATTAGTTTCATTAATTTTTCTTTTAGGATTTTGCCCTAATTTGTGTTTTGGGGGAAAGGGGTTTGGCATGTGATAATTGGAATTATGTGATTATTGTGTGTAGGTGACGGTGTCATGGGGAATTACTATTGATTACTTGTGTATGCTTGGATTGCGAAAAGGTAGGGTTTCCCTACTCAGTACCTGTTTAATTGATTTAAGTTGTGTTGCGATTGTGGTAATTATTGTTGTGATTATCTGTTGATCTCGGAGTTGGAGTTGGGTGTTGGAGTTGTGATAGTTGTTGATGATAACGGTTCGCAAGGTGCGTCCTCGGCTGAGTGGAGTCACTTGCGGGAGTGGCTTCACGCCTAGTTTTGCCTTCTGTGGAACCCGCCACAGGAGGGGATGTGCACATTAATGGACAAGGTTATCGCTCGTTGATGAGCGGGGTTTAGGTGGGGATTGGCTGCGGTACCCCACTGGCGGCGAGGATTACTTATTGCGATGGGCAATCTGGCAGGGCTACACACCTCGGTGTGTAGTTAGTGATGGTGTGTGATTGGGAGACGGGGGTGGATGTTGATCAGTTGATTACCTTATTGTACTTGTCTTACTTTAATTATTCAGTAACTGACCCCGTTGTTGTTTTCTAAAATCTGTGGTGATCCATTTGGGGATGGTGAGCAGATTGTGACAGGTGATGCAGTTTTTTAGCTTGGGGCAGTCATGGGGAGTCACCACACAAGCTTAGCTTCCGTTGTCAAGAGTTTTAGTTGTCTTTTATAGTTGTTGATTTTATAACAGTACTTTGGTTTGGGATTTCTTTGAGACAATGTAAACATTACTCTTTCATACTTTAATAAATGTGTTTTGGATTATTGCTTTTGATATACTAACCTCGGGTATTCGAGATGGTAACAGCCTTTCATGCTTGGGTAGTCTTTGGTAAGGTACCTTGGTATGAGGGGGTGTTACAGTTATGATTTTGTCAGAACGAAATTTACTAAGGTACAGTGGCACAAATGCATTTGGAATAAGTGGGATGCTCTACAACTAAAAGATAAACTGTTTAGACTAAGTATAAGTGCTGATGATCTTAGCTGTATATGCCAGGCTAGCACTGAGACACAGACCCACCTGTTTCAGGATTGTCCCTGTAACACCTCGGCCCAAACCTTGGGTCGGGAGCGGTCACTCAAGGTAGCTTGTCAGGCTGTGTACATGGCCCACAGATCAACACGGGTCTTTTTCAGTGCATTTGATTCGGTCAAACTTTGTCGTCTAAGCTCCCAATCAAACATTATTTATATTCTCAACAAACTACTCTTAGTAGAGCGGTATGTAAAGGTTGGATCCCAAGGGACGGGTATTGTATTGACTTATCGATTGTAAATAGCTATGTCTTTAGTGTCACAATTTGGGTTGAGGTTGAGATTTGCAATCTAAACTACTTAACAATGCAAAGCAAATAAATGAAAGTAAAGCAAAGTAAGCAAATAGGGTTTGTAAATAAGTACTAGGGTGTCATGGGTTCATAAGAGAATCATGATGAGATCACAAAAATAAGTTTCATAGATGCAAGCAATTTATTGTTGTAGTGGAATCGAGTTAGTTTATATCTTACAATTCCTAGAAAGTTTTGGGTCTCGGAGCCGAGTCGGTCAAGACTTTACAACACCTACAACAACTTAATTCTCCTTATTCAACTATATGCATGGTCTAACAAGTCTTGAGTTAGTTTATGTCTTACAAGTCTTGTTGAAAGGATAAGAGAATCATGTTAGGTTGTCAATCAAGCTTTTAATCAAGCATAACATGTGCATAAGTTGAAACTATAACAAGCAAGCAATCATTTGAACTTGATTGATGATGAAGAGTTGTCAATTCTCCAATAACCCCAAATAATCTTCAAATTACCCAACTAGATCTAAGGATACTTGAACAATAATTAAGGAAAGATTAAGATGTAATTAAGATTGAATTATGTGATTGAATTGTATTAATCTACTAAATAACTAGATTTAATCTAAGATAACCTGCCTCTCACTTGTTAATATGATGTGAGTCATAATTACGCACATTTAGTCCCCTAACTAAGCCTCATTTTGCATACTAATATAGCATTTCATAGCCATGTTATTCGTCATTTGCTTCCTATTTGCTTTCCTAGTGCATTTTATATGTCTTGTAGGAAAGAAGTTAATGAGGCGGAATTCCCGTCTGTTGTGCATATTCAGAAGCTTGTTGATGATCATAGATAGACTAGTATGAAGGGGAGGCAAGAATGATGACCAAGGATGATAGGAATAAAGAGTATATGGAGGCATCATAGGCATAAAAGCAAGAAAAGGGATTCTGCAGCTCAACCCGCTCGGGTTAAGGACACCCCGCTCGAGTTGTGACTCAACCAACTCGGGTCAATCTCAAACCGCTAGAGTTGAGGCTCAGGACGCTCGTTTTTTGCCCAGATCGAGCGGACTGTTATGCAGTGAGATTTTATTCGCAATGGGAAGTCGTAGAGCTCCTCCTAGGACTTGCAAGGCTCTATTCGATACTTAAGCATATTATGTCCTAATCTACCCTTGCTTAACCTAATGATGTACCACTATATATACTCCATTTGTAATAATCAAGAGATTAAGCTTCCCTAGTTTAGATTAAGCTCTCATTGGGATTAGATTAAAATAGATTAGCACTTAATCTTTCCACAAATTACATAGTAATCTTTCCTTTATTATTGTTCAAGACTTATTATTGGGTTATTATTGGAGAATTGACAACTCTTCATCAATCAATCAAGTTCTCTTCTATTATTCTTTGCTTTCCATTTGTTCATCTTAATATTGGTACAATTCCTTTACTCTTTACTTGTTTATTGTTTATTGTTTCACTCTTTCATCATGTTTATATTTGCTAAGATGATTGACACCATTGTTAACATGTTTTCTATGATAATGAGTGAGTAGTTTCCTAACTAGGGATTAGTGGGGGATTAGGGGAGTTAATCATGGGAAAGATTTTTGCTTAATGAGATCATATGAATGCTTGCTTATTGTTTTCCAACTTATGCACATATCATGTTTGATGAAATGCTTGATTGACAACCTAGCATGTTTCTCTTATCCTTTCAACAAGACTTGTAAGACATAAACCAACTCAAGGCTTGTTAGATCGTGCATATAGTTGATTAGGAAGAATTAAGTCGACTTGTAGGTGTTGTACAGTCTTGACCGACTCGGCTCCGGGACCCAAACCTTCTTAGGACTCATTTATGTTATATCACATTAATAGGGATAATGAAGTCGACTTGTAGGTGTTGTACAGTCTTGACTTACTCGGCTCCGGGACCTAAGTTTCCTCTAGAAATCATAAGATATACATTAAATCGATTCCAACATTAATAATTGCTTGCATCTATGAAACTTGTTTGTTTAACCTCACTATGATTCCTCTATGATCCCATGATTCCCTAGTATTGTTTATCATTTGATCACACCCTTGTTTTTATTGCTTTCATTAGTTTAGAATCATGAACTCAAACCAATTGTGACAAACCTAGTGCAACTACGATTACATTGAATAATTTAAGTACCCCCGTCCTTTGGGTCGACTCCGACTTGCTTGCTATGCTAGTAGTTAGGTATAAATGTGTTTGAGAGCGTACAACGACAGGCTCATCAAAATGGCGCCGTTGCCGGGGACAGTGTTGTGTATTTGAATCGTTATTTTGTCTAGTTTTAGTTATGCTTATTCTTGAGGGATCTTGGTTCCTTGAGAATTTTATTTCTTGTACTTGTTCTATTTCACATGATCAACATGTCCACTTTCACTTTTTGGCAATTTGGAAATGAGTCATTTGATAAGTATATTGCAAGATTTGAATATTATATGACTTATGCTTGGCATCATGGTTTTACTCTTTCGAATTATGAAGCATGTTGTGTTGTTTGTGATGGCATGAACCTTGAAATCCGCAACTTAGCATTTTACTTGAGTGGTGGTAGGATTTTTGAGATGAGTTGTAAGGAATTTTGGGAATTTGTTGAGTTCATGGCCACCAAATGTCTTAAGCAAACTATACATGACATCTTTGAAAGTGCAAAGGAAGGTATGAAAGTGATAAAGACCACATTTCAAAAATTCATTAAGGAGAACTATGATGAAAATGAAATTTGTGAGAATGAGACACCTTCCTATTACCTTGAGCCAACCTACTATGTTCACAAATTTGCCCCTCCTTGGGAAGATGGAGTGACAGATGAAGAGAGTGATGATGATGAGGAGTACATTTTGATTGTGAGACCAATGCTTGGATGCCGTCGTCCTACTCTTCTTGTGTAACAATAAAACCAACTTCCATGGAATTTGATGTTAATGGGCAAAGTAAGAGTGATATGGATATGAGCTTGAGTGAAAACTCACCCTTTCAGGATGACATATTCGAGGGAGACAATTTTATAGAACTTGGCGAGCCTTGTTATGACAGCCCCTTTGATAATTGTCCTTGTTAGGATGAGGAATATGAGGATATTTGGGAACCCCAAATAGACACCATTAAAGTCACCTTGGATGAGAGTGAGAGTACTTCCCTTGAATGTGGTGATTTTGTTTATTTGGAGGACGAGTTAAATGAAGTGCTAAGCAACTACCCATTTCATGTTCGTTCCATCCATTACATCTATTATAATTTTTGTCATAATGTTCTTCACATTCTTGTTCGGTCGATTACTTGGGCATTTTTCAATTGCATAATCTTGTGTTGTTATCCATGCCTATTTATATCTCACTCCCAAGAATTTGACCAACTTCTACATGCTTTGAGTGCTAGTGATAATTTTCTATGAAATTGTTTATTGACAATCTTTGGTTTGATGGAGTTCTCCAATAACCATTAACTTGTATATATGCATTTAGTGTAGATTTGCATTCATTTAATAAATTGCATGAGAGATGAAAAGGGAGGAATCTCATATTTTGATTGAGCATTTTTGAAGGAAAATGATGAAAATAAGAAGATAGGAAATGCAAAGAAATGAAGAAAATGGAGGATTCGAGTGTTGGGTCAAAAACTGCATCAATCCGTGGGGACCGAGCCCAACTCGCACGAGTTGAAACCAAAGGAAAGAAAAGAATTCTTCCTCTCTGAGAGTCCGGGCGAGTTCTGGAGAAAACGCGCGTCCTGAAGCTTCAACCCGAGCGGGTTAAAATCAACTCGAGCGGGTTGAGGCTGAACCCAAGCGGGTTATATTTGACTCGAGCGGGTTGACCCCAAAATCCCTTTTTCTTTCATTTGGCTAATGAGATTGCTGTGTATGCATCCTATCTACCATCTTAATATCCTACAATGATTGTAAGAACCCTTTTTTTCTCTATCTCTCATGTATAGTTGCATTTGTGTAGCTACCTTATGGTTAAACTCCTTTCTTCCTACATTAGCAATATTGTTTAAAATCGGTTTGGGGAGGTTAAACCATGAAGTGACATACATTATAGTTAATGATATAGTATAGTTCGAATTGTAATATATCTCACATGATTAGATTAGTTTTCATTGTTATATCTCACATTATTAGATTAGTTTGCATTGTAATATATCTCACATGATTCATGTAGTTAGTTGCATATAGTTAAATTTGCATTCATGCATAGTCACTAATGAACCAACCTCATTTCTCCTACACTAGAAATAGTGCATAAATCGGTTTGGGGAGGTTCGATCATAGGTGACCTAAGCATTACTTAAAACATGCATCATCTAGTGTAGTTTAGATTTCATTCATCTGTTATATGTCATATAGAATTGCATTTAGTTAGAGCATGCATTCATTCATATCATATCATTGCATTTGTATTTCAATTTCCATAAAACATTAAAAACCCAAAAACATGTATTTCTTTTTTCATTCCTACTCCTACATGTACATTGAGGACAATGTCCAAAATAAAGTGAGGGATGAGAATTTATATTCCAAAACACAAAAAAAATTGAAAAATTTCGAAAAATCCCAAAAATATGTTCTTTAATTTCATAAAAACAAAATCCATAAAAATTTAAAAATTTCAAAAACCAAAAACATGTCCTATAATTTAGTAGTGGAGAATTGTATATACTTGTGTTTTTGTTCTCTTCTCACATAGATACAACACTACATTTGAGGCATTAGCAAGGGAATCTGAAGACCGCTTGGTATGATTGTTCTAAATCCTATTTCCCTTCCATTTCCTTTCATTATTCATATAAGGAGGATGGACTTACATGTCAAGGAGGATGTTGTGTATTTTATTGTTGCGGTTTGTATACCTTTGTAATGTTAGGAGTTGCATCTAGATTATATGGCATTTTAGTTGATAAAAACATATGCACTAGAGTTGTATATATGTTAGTTGCATCATGGCATGTAGTTGCATTTTAGAAAAATTCTGTGAAAATGCCTATTTGGGAAGCTTGACAAGTGTATATAAGGCCCTTATAGATAATTTTTCTCCTTGAGACTTTGTTTGCTAGAATACCCTTAAGACACCCTAGGATGTGGCATACTAGTATCTTTTGACCCATGGACTAAGGCCTAGTCAAGAGTACTGATCGAGGCCATTTCGTGTTCACAATTAAGTATATGTGGTCGTTGGTCAATGGTCGATACAAAACACAATTTATACTTCACAAACAACTCTACAATTAGTAAAGAGGCAAGTAAAGGTCGGATCCCAAGGGACGGGTATTGAAATGAGAATTCTATTGTAACTAGTAGTGTCTAGGGGTGTCACAAATTGGGTTGATGTAGAAGGTTACTAAACTAGAATAACAATGAAAATAAACAAGCAAGATGAATTAAAGTAAGGGGTGTAAACAATTGATTAAAGGCACTAGGGTGTCATGGGTTCATAGGGGAATCATGGGATATGATCATACAAACATGTTCTCAAATTATAAGCAAGCAATTATTGTTGTGATGGATTGAGTTGGGTTATATCTTACAATCCTAGGAAAGTTTGGGTCCCGGAGCCGAATCGATTAGATTGTACAACACCTACAAGTCGACTTAATCTTTCCTACTCAACACATGCATGGTCTAACAAGACTCGAGTTGGGTTATGTCTTACAAGTCTCATTGAAAGGATAGTAGATGATAGTAAATGCAAGGATTCATAGGCTTAGCATTTCATCAAATATAACATGTGCATGTATTAAGATCAAAACAAGCAAGCAAATAAGATATGAAAGCATATTGATTTAAGCATGAATCATCCCCATGATGGTTTCCCCTAATCACCCATTAAACCCTAGCTAAGAGACTACTCACTCATTATCATGTTGATCATGCTAGCAAGGTTGTCAATCATACCAACAATATGAAACATGATGAATAAATGAAAGTAATTAGCAATAATTAAAAAGGGATTAAGAGATTATACCTACTAATGATTCCAATAACAAAGCAAAGAATAATAGAAGAACTTGATGATTGATGGAAGGTTGTCAATCTCCCAATAAACCCAATAATCTTCTAATTACCCAAAATAAAGGAAGAACAAGAGAGAGATTAAAGAACTAAAACTTGGATTAAAACTTGATTAATACTTGATTACAATATGGAAGAGAGATTTGATTAATATTAACTACTCTAAATATTGATAAGAAGAACATGCTCCTCTAATTAGACTAATGGGGTATTTATAGTGAAAATTAGGGAGGATGCATTAGGGTTAACTAAGGGCTAAACTAGTAATTACACTTTTTAAGTTGAGCAAGGAGGACCCAAAGTATTTTCGAGAGAAGGGCTTCTCTTTTCGTAGCTTGAAGAATGAAGTCCCGTCTTTGTGCGATAATCCGGGCGGATTAGAGTCGGGACGGCCGGATTTGGGCAGTGCAATCCGAGCGGATTCAGGAGAGGGACGCTCGGATTGTTGAGGGGGAATCCGAGCGGATTCCAAGGAGGGACGCTCGGATTGTTGAGGCTGGACGGACGGATTGTCTGCAATCCGTTCGGATTGTTAGTCAGCGTCAATTCTTCTTCTTTTCTTCCCTTTTCTTCATAAATTCCTTGGGGATTTCCTTGGGGACGCAAGGATCCTTTCTCAACATTGTTCTTCTACTATGATATGTACAAAGGTCTTCTAGTCTTGTCTCTTCTTGATGCTTGGTCATTGAATACAATCAATTTAGCCTCGTTTTGCCATGAAAATGCAAGATTCTTACTCCTTTCCTACCAAGGGATCAAAATCTCAAAGAATATGCAAAACAAAGAACTAAAGACAAGAAATGACCCAAATAGGCACAAAAAAGCATGGGAACAAGGCTAATTCGGGGGCTAAATATGCGCTAATAATGGTCACATCAAATATCCCCAAACCGAACCTTTGCTCGTCCCGAGTAAAGAGGTGACAAAGACTAGGACCAAAACTAACCTATCCTAATAATAATAGCCGATATGAGACAATTAGCGGGTCTCACTCCGCCCCTTCAACTCACAACAAGACAACCATGAGGTAGGATGCCTTCTTGCAAGGCAAGGTGGGTCTTGCCAAAATGGCGACACATCCAAACATTAAAGCACATAAAATCACATAATGGATGCATCTACAAAAAGAATAGCCACTCCCTCATCAAGTGGCGGAAATTATCTACAAGGGAAGCAATTCAAGGGTACACAATCCTTCATAGATGCAATTTGTTCAAACTACTAAGCCTAGAAGGATACCAATAAATCACCTCCAAAATGTGTCAAGCTAGGGTACCTTTGTCCTCAATCGTTAAATGCTTTTGTCAAGAGTAGACTCCCTATGCTGTTAGAAACACTGGAGGATCGCGGAATTCCCCCTCTTGCCCCGACAAGAAGAAGGGTCGTCCCCTCTCTACCATGCACAAAAATGGATACGATGGATAAAGGGATCGATAGTAATTGAGTTTCATTTTGGGAGTTTGCTTTTGTTTTTGTTTTTCGCCCCAATTTCTTGTGGCATTTGACATTTGAGAACACTTTCTTTGCCATTTCTTTTTGATTTTTGGCATTTCAATACTTGACAACTTTCAACCTTTTGCATTTCTTTTTGAACATTTTCAAAGTCACCCCAATTAGTAACGAGGGTGCCTTGTATTTGAAGCTTAGGAGTTCTATTTTTGCTCCTCTTTTCATTTGATGCATTTTTGCAAACTTTCTTTCACTTTTCATTTCATTGAACTCAAATTGATTTCTTTTTGTGCCCATTCCCTTTTTTTGACAAAAATATGGTAGAACATGGATGAATGATGGTTGCATGGTTTCAAGGGTCACCTTGGAATAAACGGTAGCCAAGGAGTTATCACACCACAAGGTACTCTTGACTAGGCCTTAAACCATGGGTCAAAGGATACTAGCATGACACATCCTAGGGTGTTTTACAAGCATTCTAACAAGCAAAGTCTTAAGAATAAAAAGCATCTACTAGGGCCTATATACACTTGTCAAGCTTCCCAAATAGACGGTTTCGCAAAATTTTTCTAACATGCAAACTACATGCCATGATGCAACTAACATATACACATCCTAATGCAAATGATTCTACCAACTAATATGCCATATAAACTAAATGCAATCCTAAGTTCACATTGTTTTTACCGCATCAATCAAAATAAAGCCACATAGTCATTAACATAAAGAGGAAAAAGGAGATTGGAAAGATCATACCATGCGGTCTTCAATATCCTCATGTCTCGGATGTGGCGTAGTCAATCAAAGTGAACAAGGATAAAACACAATATATACAAGACAATATATACAAAGGAAATGAACTTGTTTTTGGATTTTTCAAATTTTTTTCAATTTTTATGATTTTTGAAATTTTTCAATTTTTATGGTTTTTGAATAAAAGTTAAGTGTTACAATTCCCATCCCCACACTAATATGGGCATTGTCCTCAATGGCCAAAATGATGGAAATTATGCAAAGATGATGCATGATTTCTATACTAAATGCAATTCTATACTAAGCTATACTACATGATGCATGGTTTTTGTTATGACGGAGAGGATAATTTAGATTACCTCCCGTTGTGTATGCATTTACTTCCCCAAACCGAGTGAGACACTATTGCTAATGTTCAAGGATGGGTATAGTTCATGCACACACTATGCTATGCATGAAACTAGATTGTCATTTTGGATTTTACAAATGGGAGCAATAAAAGAAGAACACCTCAATGGTACCGAGATGTGAGTCCTTTGATGTTGCTAGGACTAAACCAACAATGATCAAAATGAAATAAAATGCAAAGGGACAAGACACAAACTTCTTTTCATGAAAAATAAAGATAAAGAGGAGAGATGAGAAAACTTCACTTGAACTAAGGTGGGTGCCTCTTGCCCGCTCCACCTAGCTATGAAGTAGTCTCCTAGATATCGGCATCATCTCCTTCAATATCGGTATCCCAAATATCCTTAGAAGCATCACTTAAGCTTGGATCCATGAATTCATCTTCTTCACTTTCAAGCTTCACCGTATCACCTCCACAAGAATCCCCACTCTCTTCCCCTTTGTGACCGTTCGCCCCTTCATTAGCCTTCTCCGAGTTGGGAAAGAGCAATTCCATTTGAGCCCATGAGGGGAAAGCTCCTTCCTCACTAATCCTTCCTTTTTGAGCCATCTCATAGTATTGGGGGTAAAGAGCATAATAAGTGTCCACAGAGGTCTCATATTGACGGTAGTGCAAATCTTGCAAAATTCCCGTGACAAAGTCGTCACGGGGGAGGATGAAGGGATTCGGATGGTTATATGGTTGGTAGGGAAAGGGGTAAGGGGGCACTTTTATCTTCTCATTTTGAGTTTGTTGTTCTTGTTGTGGTGGTGGATTTTGTGGAGATGGAGTTTGCCTTGCTTGACTTGGGATGAGGTAGGAGGGCATTGGGGACAAGCTTCCTCTTCTTGGGGAGACCCGAGGTAGATCGTGTATTGGGAGATAGAGTGGATCGCTCCCTTTTGTCAACCACTTTATCCTCTTATCAACCCCCTCAAGGGTTATCCAATGGTGTTGGACGACAAGTAGATCTTCGTTAATTCTTGTTCCCCCCGTAAGTGAAGTGTACTCATTGTTCTCATTGAACCTTGGGTTGAAGTGCTTTGCAAGTCTAGTTATGAGTCCACCATTCACTATGTGCTTCATTCCATCATCGTCCCCATTTCTAAACCTTGCCCACTTCTCTAGCAAAACTAGAGGTGCGTTGAAGTGATACCTATCTCTCCCTTGAATGTTGAGGTATGATTCCATAAATACAAGGTCCAATTGGTTGACAATGGCCGGATCTCGACGGGCGAAAAGAGTCCCCGAAAGAAATCGATATGTAAGCCTCAAGATCGGGTTTTGGATGTGAAAAGCAAGACACTCTTTGGTAAGAATGAAATCCCGGCCCGTCATGGCCCTCCACAATGGTGCAACACTATACTTTTTGGGCTTTGATGTTCGGGTAGGCGAAACATCAAGTCCGAACACATTGGCAAACTCGACAAGGGTCATCGTCCTAGAAACATTTTCTAACCGAAACTCTATGCATATCACTTTGTTTACGGTTGTAATCTTCAAAAAGCTTAAGAATTCTAGCACAAGGGACCGATAGGTTGGTTCAAACATGCGAAAGAGAGTCGAAAGACCAAAAACCTCAAATAAAGCTTCCACTTGGTGAAAAATTCCTAGCTTTCTCAAGGTAGAATGACACAAAAATTTAGTAGGAAAGATATTCTTACTTAGGAGCCGGTGGAAGACCAATCGCTGCACATCATCAAGGAATTCCACATTCGAGAAATCATCGAGCCTTGTGAGATCTACAATCTCTACATGTTCCCTTCTAATGGTGTTGAGATGTGAGGTAGAGGAACTTCCCACCATCCTTGGTCTTCTTGCACTTCTAAAGGAGGATCTCCTTGGTGCCATTCTTGCTTCTTTTGTTGGGTTCTTTTGATTTGAAGATTTGCTAAGGATGTTCCTTGTTGATTGAGTGTTGAAAACCCTAGAAAATTGGGGGTTTTTGATTTTGTGGGTGAAGAGAGTGAATTGGATATGTATGGGAGTCATAAGGAGGTGGGTTTTATAGGGTAAGTAGAAGGAATAGTGATGTGTCAAAGTATGTGTGGTGGGGGGATATTTTAATTAGGGAAAGTCGGGTTGAAAAATAGCGAGAGGACGAGCGGATTTAAAGGAAAGACGCTCGGATTCTCTTTTCACGGGACGGGCGGATTCTGGGCAATACGCCCGGATTCTGCCACAGAGTGAAATTCCAAAATTTTTGACGCTATAAGACGGGCGTCCCGAGCATAAGACGCTCGGATTCTTCACAGGTGGGACGGGCGTCTTTTTGGGAAGACGGGCGGATTTCAGTACAGAGATTTTTCTTGAAATGCACAGGCAGAAACGACGGGCGTCTTTCTTTAGATCCGGCCGGATTCCTCAAGACGGTCGTCTTCTTCCATAGGACGCTCGGATTTTCAAACAGCCCAGAAACCTTCAATTTTTCGACACAGCTGGACGTGCGGTTTCTCTCTCAGACGTCCGGATTCGGCCAAGACGGCCGGATTCACGGGAATCCGCTCGGATTCTGGCTACGAGCTTTGACTTTTTCTTCTTTTATTCAATGCATCCCCACACTTAGGAATTTGCTCCTTCCTTCATTCAAAAACTTGTTAGTAACCCTCCCTCACTTACGCTCATGAAAAGAGTTTATGACATTTATTGAAATAAAAGCAATTAAATAATAAATACAAGTTAGAGGGTTAGTATATTTACAAATGGTGGTTTAGGGAGGACTCCACCAAACTCTCCCTTAGATGGTTCTTTCAAGGGGGAGGAGGCCCGAGGTAGGTAGCCTCGACCTCTCCAACAAATGCTCCTTCATAATATGGCTTCAACCTTTGACCATTTACCTTGAACTTGCTTCCATCTTCCGCCTTGAGTTCGAAATCTCCATATTTTCCAACTTCGGTTATCACATAGGGACCCATCCATCTAGAGTTCAATTTTCCCGGAAAGAGTCGGTAGCGGGAGTTGAATAGAAGGACTTTGTCTCCCTTGTGCAAGGCCTTTTGTCGAATTCTCTTATCATGAAGCAATTTTGTTCTTTCTTTGTAAATCTTTGCATTCTCATAAGATTGTAGTCGGAATTCCTCCAACTCTTGGATTTGGATCATCCTCTTTTGACCGCTCAATTTGAGATCAAGATTGAGTGCTCGGATTGCCCAATAAGCTTTGTACTCCAATTCGATTGGCAAATGACATGCTTTTCCATATACAAGCTTGTAGGGGGAGGCACCAATGGGAGTCTTATAGGCCGTCCTATAAGCCCAAAGAGCATCATCAAGCTTCGTGCTCCAATCTTTCCGAGTCTTGTTCACAACTTTTTCAAGAATTTGCTTGATCTCTCTATTTGAAATTTCCACTTGACCGCTTGTTTGAGGATGATATCCCAAGCCGGTTCGATGTTGAACACCATATTTGGTCAAAAGGGATGCAAGCTTCTTCTCATGGAAATGTGTTCCTCCATCACTAATGATAGCTCTAGGAACTCCAAATCGTGGGAAAATTATCTTCTTGAAAAGCTTGGTGACCGTTTTCGCATCATCATTTGGGGTGGCAATTGCCTCCACCCACTTTGAAACATAATCGACGGCCACAAGGATATACTTGTTCCCATTGGATGTCACAAAGGGCCCTTGGTAGTCAATTCCCCAAACATCGAAGATTTCTACCTCTAGGATGCCTCTTTGTGGCATTTCGTTCCTCCAAGATATATTTCCCGTTCTTTGACAAGTATCACAATGAATGATGAACTCTCTTGTATCTTGAAACATTGTAGGCCAATAGAAGCCCGATTGGAGGATTTTTGCAACGGTTCTTCTTGCTCCATGGTGCCCACCGTAGGGTGATGAATGACATCCTTCCAAGATTCCTTGGATTTCCCATTGAGGGATGCATCTCCGGTAGAGCCCATCACTACACTCCTTGTAGAGGTTTGGGTCATCCCAAAAGTACCTCTTCACTTCGAATAGGAATCTCTTCCTTTGGTTGTGGTTCAAGTTTGGAGGGAGCACTTTTCCAACAATATAATTGGCATAATCGGCGAACCATGGGGTGATGTGCCTTTCAAGTTGAGTTTGAATAGCCATCAAAATATCGTCGGGGAATGAGTCATTGATCGGGGTTTCTCCATTTTCATCGTGAAACCGGATTCTTGACAAGTGATCCGCTACTACATTCTCGGCTCCTTTCTTGTCTCTTATTTCCAAGTCAAATTCTTGAAGAAGCAAAATCCACCTCAACAATCTTGGTTTTGCCTCCTTCTTTATCAAGAGATGTCGGAGAGCACGGTGATCCGAAAATACAATCACCTTGGATCCAAGTAAGTAGGAACGGAATTTATCCAAAGCATAAACAATGGCAAGAAGCTCCTTTTCGGTTGTATCATAATTCACTTGAGAGGGATCAAGGGTCTTGCTTATGTAATAGATGGCATGAAGGGCTCTCCCTACCCGTTGGCCAAGAACCGCTCCAACGGCGTAGTTACTAGCATCACACATAATCTCGAAAGGTAACTCCCAATTCGGGGGTTGAATGATTGGTGCCGAGATTAATGCTTCTTTGATTCTATTAAAAGCTTCAACACACTCATGATGTAAATTGGAATTGGGCATCTTTAAGTAAAAGTTGAGTGAGGGGTTTTGCTATTTTCGAAAAATCCTTTATAAAACGACGATAAAAACCCGCGTGACCGAGAAAACTTCTCACCCCTCTAACATTCACGGGAGGTCGGAGTTTCTCTATCACCTCAACTTTAGCTTTATCGACCTCGATGCCCTTTTCCGAAATTAAATGACTCAAAACAATTCCTTCATTGACCATGAAGTGACACTTTTCCCAATTCAAAACAAGGCTAACATCTTCACACTTTTGCAACACAAGAGAAAGATTATGCAAGCATGAGTCAAAGTCCTTTCCATAAACACTAAAATCATCCATAAAAGCTTCCATTATGGTCTCTAAGTAATCGGAGAAGACACTCATCATACATCTTTGGAAAGTGGCGGGGGCATTACATAATCCAAAAGGCATCCTCCTATATGCAAAAGTGCCATAAGGGCATGTGAAGGTGGTCTTATGTTGGTCATCCGGGTGTATAGGGATTTGGAAGAATCCCGAATACCCGTCAAGGTAACAAAAGAATTTGTTAGAGGCTAACCTCTCAAGCATTTGGTCAATGAATGGTAAGGGGAAGTGATCTTTCCTTGTTGCGGAGTTCAATTTCCGGTAGTCAATGCACATACGCCAACCGGTGATCATCCTTGTGGGTATTAATTCATTCTTTTCATTTGTCACTACCGTAGTACCTCCTTTCTTAGGTACCACTTGGACGGGGCTAACCCACAAAGAATCCGATATGGGATATATGATTCCCGCATCAAGTAATTTCATGACTTCTCCTTTGACAACTTCTTGCATGTGGGGGTTCAATCTTCTTTGGGGTTGAATGGTAGGTCTATGGTCGTCCTCTAGATGAATCCTATGCATGCAAAAGTTGGGACTTATCCCCTCAAGGTCATCTAGACTATAACCTATAGCCTTCTCATGTTGTTTTAACACATCAAGCAACTTTCCCAATTGGTTATCATCAAGTCTATCATTTACAATCACGGGTTTGGTCTTTGATTCATCAAGATAAGCATATTTCAAATTTGGGGGAAGGGGTTTTAAAGTAGGAGTTTGTACCTCACTTTCCTCCTTTGGAGTTTCATTGAGAATTTGCTCCATCTCCATTAAACATTCCATTCTCATGACATACTCATCTTCACTTTCATCAACCTCATCATATTCGAATTCCATGATGGGTTCCTCTTGCTCTTGAGTTTGTAGAATATCCTCTAGGATGGATTGCTCATCCTCTACGGGTTGACATGCTTCTACTAGAATATTATGCACCAACTCGGATTGTGCATGGGTAAGTTCCTTGTTAGCTAGAGTGGCCTCAAAGAGATCCACCTCCAACTCCCAATACATGCTCTTAGCCTTACTTGCTTCTAAGGCTTCTAAAGCTCGCATGGGATCCTTGAAGTAGGGGATACTCAAATGGTCCTCTACAAAACAGTCTATGAAATCCATCTCGCAAAATATCAAACAACTCGAAAAGTGATTAGAACAAACCTTGAGGATTTTTATTTCCTCAAAGCGAAGAAAGACACAACTAATAGCAATAATAAAAAAAAAATCTTAAATCAATTAAACACCGTCCCCGGCAACGGCGCCATTTTTTATCGAGGCCATTTCGTGTTCACAATTAAGTATATGTGGTCGTTGGTCAATGGTCGATACAAAACACAATTTATACTTCACAAACAACTCTACAATTAGTAAAGAGGCAAGTAAAGGTCGGATCCCAAGGGACGGGTATTGAAATGAGAATTCTATTGTAACTAGTAGTGTCTAGGGGTGTCACAAATTGGGTTGATGTAGAAGGTTACTAAACTAGAATAACAATGAAAATAAACAAGCACGATGAATTAAAGTAAGGGGTGTAAACAATTGATTAAAGGCACTAGGGTGTCATGGGTTCATAGGGGAATCATGGGATATGATTATACAAACATGTTCTCAAATTATAAGCAAGCAATTATTGTTGTGATGGATTGAGTTGGGTTATATCTTACAATCCTAGGAAAGTTTGGGTCCCGGAGCCGAATCGATTAGATTGTACAACACCTACAAGTCGACTTAATCTTTCCTACTAAACACATGCATGGTCTAACAAGACTCGAGTTGGGTTATGTCTTACAAGTCTCATTGAAAGGATAGTAGATGATAGTAAATGCAAGGATTCATAGGCTTAGCATTTCATCAAATATAACATGTGCATGTATTAAGATCAAAACAAGCAAGCAAATAAGATATGAAAGCATATTGATTTAAGCATGAATCATCCCCATGATGGTTTCCCCTAATCACCCATTAAACCCTAGCTAAGAGACTACTCACTCATTATCATGTTGATCATGCTAGCAAGGTTGTCAATCATACCAACAATATGAAACATGATGAATAAATGAAAGTAATTAGCAATAATTAAAAAGGGATTAAGAGATTATACCTACTAATGATTCCAATAACAAAGCAAAGAATAATAGAAGAACTTGATGATTGATGGAAGGTTGTCAATCTCCCAATAAACCCAATAATCTTCTAATTACCCAAAATAAAGGAAGAACAAGAGAGAGATTAAAGAACTAAAACTTGGATTAAAACTTGATTAATACTTGATTACAATATTGAAGAGAGATTTGATTGATATTAACTACTCTAAATATTGATAAGAAGAACATGCTCCTCTAATTAGACTAATGGGGTATTTATAGTGAAAATTAGGGAGGATGCATTAGGGTTAACTAAGGGCTAAACTAGTAATTACACTTTTTAAGTTGAGCAAGGAGGACCCGGTATTTTCTGAGAGAAGGGCTTCTCTTTTCGTAGCTTGAAGAATGAAGTCCGTGCTGTGCAGTAATCCGGGCGGATTAGAGTCGGGACGGCCGGATTTGGGCAGTGCAATCCGAGCGGATTCAGGAGAGGGACGCTCGGATAGTTGAGGGGGAATCCGAGCGGATTCCAAGGAGGGACGCTCGGATTGTTGAGGCTGGACGGACGGATTGTCTGCAATCCGTTCGGATTGTTGGTCAGCGTCAATTCTTCTTCTTTTCTTCCCTTTTCTTCATAAATTCCTTGGGGATTTCCTTGGGGACGCAAGGATCCTTTCTCAACATTGTTCTTCTACTATGATATGTACAAAGGCCTTCTAGTCTTGTCTCTTCTTGATGCTTGGTCATTGCATACAATCAATTTAGCCTCGTTTTGCCATGAAAATGCAAGATTCTTACTCCTTTCCTACCAAGGGATCAAAATCTCAAAGAATATGCAAAACAAAGAACTAAAGACAAGAAATGACCCAAATAGGCACTAAAAAGCATGGGAACAAGGCTAATTAGGGGGCTAAATATGCGCTAATTATGGTCACATCAAGTACCTTGTGGTGTGATAACTCCTTGGCTACCGTTTATTCCAAGGTGACCCTTGATGCCATGCAACCGTTATTACACTTCTATCATCATATTTTGTCAACGAAAAGAGAATGGGCACAAAAATGTCA
Organism: Silene latifolia; assembly: GCF_048544455.1. Taxonomy (NCBI): domain Eukaryota; kingdom Viridiplantae; phylum Streptophyta; class Magnoliopsida; order Caryophyllales; family Caryophyllaceae; genus Silene; species Silene latifolia. Next base: position 86,647,742 of record NC_133534.1, read on the forward strand.
AATTGAGTTCAAGTACCAAATCGAAATCAAAAGTTTGCAAAATTGCATCAATGAAAAGAGAAGCAAAAATAGACTCCTATGCTTCAATAAAAGTACCCTTACTACAAAATGGGGTTACTTTGAAAAATGTTCAAAAATGCAAAAATTGAAAAATTTACCAAGTATCAAAATGCCAAACGTAAAAAATGGCAAGAAATATCCTTCAATGACAAATGCCACAAGAAATTGGGGGGAAAATCAAATCAAAAGCGAATTACCATTTTTAAACTCAAAGCATATTGATCCCTTTTATCTATTGATCTCATTTTTGTTGCATGGTTGAGAGGGGACGACCCTTATTCTTTTCTAGGCAAGAGGGGGGATTCCGCAATCCTACAGTGTTTCTAACACCATAGGGAGTCTACTCTTGAAAAAAGCATTTAGCGATTGTATACAAAGGTACCCTAGTTTGACAAAACTTGGAGGTGATTTGTTGGTATCCTTTTAGACTTAGTAACTTGGAGAAATGATATCTACAATGGAATGTGTACCCTTAGATTGCTTCCCCTTTAGATGATTTCGGCCACTTAGATGAGGAAAGTGGCTATTCTTTTGTAGATGTATCCTTTTACTTGTTCTTGTGTGCTTAAATGTTAGGATGCATCGACATTTTGGCAAGCCCCACCTTGCCTTGCAAGAAGGCATCTTACCTCTTGGATGTCTTGTTGTGAGTTGAAGGGGCGGAGTGATACCCGTTCATTTTCTCACATCGGCTATATTTGTATTATTAGTTTAAATAAAGGTCTAGTTCTAGTTACCTCTTTACTGGGGACGAGTAAAGGTTCGGTTTGGGGATATTTGATATGAGTCATAATTACACAAATTTAGTCCCCTAACTATGCCTCATTTTGCATACTAATATAGCATTTCATAGCCATTTTATTCGTCATTTTCTTCCTATTTGCTTTCCTAGTGCATTTTATATGTCTTATAGGAAAGAAGATAATGAGGCGGAATTCCCATCTCTCGTGCATATTCGGAAGCTTGTTGATGATCTTAGATGGACTAGTATGAAGGGGAGGCAAGAATGTTGACCAAGGATGGTAGGAATAAAGAGTATATGAAGGCATCATAGGCATAAAAGAAAGAAAAAGGATTCTGCAGCTCAACCCGCTCGGGTCAAGGACAACCAGCTCGAGTTGTACCTCAACCCACTCGGGTCAATCTCAACCCGCTCAAGTTGAAGCTCGGGATGCTCGTTTTTTGCCCAGATTGAGCGGATTGTTATGCAGTGAGATTTTCTTCGCAATGGGGAGTCGTGGGGCTACTCCTAGGACTTGCAAGGCTCTATTCGATACATAAGCATATTATTTCCTAATCTACCCTTGCTTAACCTAAGGATGTACCACTATATATACTCCATTTGTAATAATCAAGAGATTAAGCTTCCTTATTTTAGATTAAGCTCTCATTAGAAGTAGATTAGAATAGATTAGCACTTAATCTTTCCACAAATTACACATTAATATTTCCTTAATTATTGTTCAAGACTTATTATTGGGTAATTGAAGATTATTGAGTTATTATTGGAGAATAAACAACTCTTCATCAATCAATCAAGTTCTCTTCTATTATTCTTTGCTTTCCATTTGTTCATCTTAATATTGGTACAATTCCTTTACTCTTTACTTGTTTATTTTTTATTGTTTCACTCTTTCGTCATGTTTATACTTGTTAAGATGATTGACACCATTGTTAACATGTTTTCCATGATAATGAGTGAGTAGTTTCCTAACTAGGGATTAATGGGGGATTAGAGGAGTTAATCATGGGAATGATTTATGCTTAATGAGATCATATGAATTCTTGCTTATTGTTTTCCAACTTATGCACATATCATGTTTGATGAAATGCTTTATTGACAACCTAGCATGCCTCTCTTATCCTTTCAACAAGACTTGTAAAACATAAACCAACTCAAGGCTTGTTAGACCATGCATATAGTTGATTAAGAAGAATTAAGTCGAATTGTAGGTTTTGTACAGTCTTGACCGACTCGGCTCCGGGACCCAAAGCTTCAGGACTCATTTATGTTATGTACCATTAATAGGGAAAACCAAGTCGACCTGTAGGTGTTGTACAGTCTTGACCCACTCGGCTCCGGGACCTATTCGGCTCTGGGACCTATGTTTCTCCTAGAAATTGTAAGATATACATTAAATCGTTTCCAACAATAATAATTGCTTGCATCTATGAAACTTTTTTGTTTAATCTCACCATGATTCCCCTATGATCCCATGATTCCCTAGTATTGTTTATCATTTGATCACACCCTTGTTTTTATTTCTTTCATTAGTTTAGAATCATCAACTTAAACCAATTGTGACAAACCTAGTGCAACTACAACTAGATTGAACAATTTGAGTACCCCCGTCCTTTGGGTTTGACCCTGACTTGCTTGCTATGCTAGTAGTTGGGTATAAATGTGTTTGAGAGCGTACAACGACACGCTCGTCATAATACAAGGGAGTATTTATACTAAGTACAAGTATTAGGTTAACTAAGGGCTTAAATAACGATTAAGCCACTTAAATGAAGTCTAACGCCTTGCAAGTCCTACTATAGGACGCATGACCTGCCTTTGTTAGACGCTCATCCTTCCTCGAAGGACGCCAGTCCTGCTTTGGGGGCGCTCGGGCTGAGCTTGGGGACGCCTATTCTTCTCTTTGGGACACCCGTCTCAAAGGGCAGTTTTGCTTCTTGTTTATTTGGCTGCCTCCTAATCCGTGGTGGATCATTGAGGAGTCGTGGGGGTCCTTCATCATTGCCCATATACTTGTTTTATTGAGTTTGGCCTTTAGTATTGGTCTCCTCTTTGTTTCATGGTCGTTAGATGTGATCCATTTAGTTCAGTTTTACTCCATATAAGCAAGGTTGGAATTCCTCTCCTACCAAGGACACAAAACCTCATAGAATATGCAAAGTAGGAAGCTAAAGATAAGAAACGACCCTAATGCATGCTAGAAAGCATAGGAACGAGGCTAGTTAGGGGACTAAAAGTGCGTAAATACGAGTCACATCAAATATTCCCAAACCGAACCTTTGCGCGTCCCGAGTACAGAGGTGACTAAAACTATGACCATTATTTATAACCGATGTGAGACAATCAGCGGGTCTTAGTCCGCCCCTTCTACTCACAACAAGACATCTATGAGGTAAGATGCCTTCTTGCAAGGCAAGGTGGGCTTGCCAAAATGGCGATGCATCCAAGCATTAAGTACACAAAAACAAGTCAAAGGATGCATCTACAGAAGAATAGCCACTTTCCTCATCTAAGTGGCAGAAATCATCTACAAGGGTACATATTCCACCATAAATATTATTTCTCCAAGTCACCAAGTCCAAGAGTATATAAATAAGTCACCTCCAACTTGTGTTAAACTAGGTTACTTTCGTCCACAATTGCTAAATGCTTTTGTCAAGGGCGATTGGATGGGGGTGGAAGGATGATCTTTATGATGTTAGTGGCATATGACATGGCCAATCTCGGATTATCTACAAGTGTAAAGGCCAAGGATTGTCCCAAGCTCAATAAGGTGGCATAACAAAAATGATTTTTGGGGATGTAGTGCTCAAGTCAATTAAAACAAACGTAGTGGATTTGACTAGTATTCAAAATTTGACCCCATTTCAACTTCCGCATTTCACATTTCAAAACTTTGAGATGGGGTTTGTCCCTCATTTTCTAGTGTATTAGGCAACCAGTTGACCTCTAGACAATAGCTCTTGGGGTGATAGTCACTCTGTCTTTGGGCGGTCGAATTCACAACCATGTGGGGGCCCAAATCAATTTATCCCTCACCAAAGTACATTGAAGTGTTATGCCTCCATCAAATTTCTCGGCATTTCACAATTCAAAATATTTGAGGCTTTCTTGGCAATTAAAACGATTCCACATCACAAAACTTTTGAAATGAGCACTTCAAACTTCTTAAAGAGAAGTATTTTTGGGTTGCCAAACCACCAAGTCAATCAAAGTCCCCTAGGTAAGTTGATCAAGTCCATATCACATCATAAGGTTGGATAGGTGACCCACATGCAAACCCTTGACTAGGCCTTAGACTATGGGACAAAAGATACTAGTATGACACATCCTACGGTGTCTTGAGAGTATTCTAGCAAAAAACGTCTCAAGGAGAAAAATTATCTACAAGGGCCTTATATACACTTGTCAAGCTTCCCAAATAGACATTTTCACAAAATTTTGTACCATGAAAACTACATGCCATGATGCAACTAATATATATACAATTTTAATGCACATACTTCTATCAACTAGTATGCCATATAAACTAGATGTAAACTCTTAACAACACATAGGTTCATACCGCATCAATAAAAAAGTAGCCACATTGTCATTAACATATAAGAAAGGTAGAAGGAGATTTGGAAAGATCATATCATGTGGTCTTCTTTATCCCTCATTCTTCGAATATGGCGTAGTCGTCCCAATGTGATAAGAGTGACAAACAACCAAATATATACATTTCTATGCTACAAAGAAAGAATATGTTTTTGGAATTTTTAAAATTTTTCAATTTTTATCATTTTTTGAAATAAGGGTTATATGTTACATGTTAGAATTTCCCATCCCCACACTAGTATGGACATTGCCCTCAATGGACAAAACGATAGGAAATTATGCAAATGCAAATGCATGAATCTATATGAAATGCATGAATTTTATACTAAATGCATACTACATGATAAATATTTACATATGATGCAAACTAAACTATGCTATATGATGCATGCTTTCGATTAGGTTGGAGAGCGAATTTAAATTAACTCGGGTTGCCTATGAATGAACTTCCCCAAACCAAACAAAACACTATTTCTAGTGCAAAGATTGGGAAGTTTATTCACAAGGCATGCAATGCAATGCATGAAAAGTGACTTTGTCATTTTGGATTCTTTATGGTGGGAGCAAAAATGATAGTCACCTCAATGTTGCCGAGGTGTGATTCCTTTGATGTTGCTAGGACTCAAAAACTCTTAGCCATCAAAGAGTCCAAAATGACTCTCTAAATGCTCTATACTACATGTTATACAAGTTATGCAAGTTATGTAATCATGAGATAAAAACAAAGCAAAAGGAGGGGTAGGAGACTCACAATGGTTGGTTGAGATGCTAATGTAAGCCATCAACCCCTTAGTTGTGTGGTCCTCCTTCATGCTTGTTCAACCATCAACTATCACTCATTGTGATATCATCATCATCATTATCCTCCATGGAACCAGAGGCATCATCATCATCTTCTTCACTTGAACTTTGCTCATTGTCATCTTTGCTTGATTCACTATCTTCCCCATCCCCATCATCAACATCCTCCTCACGCCTAGCTACCCGTACATCACTTTCTTCATCTTGAGAAGCTTGAGGAAAGAATACCTTCTTATCCACCCAATCCGGCAAAGGACTCTTAGGGTCAAGAAGTCCTTGCCTAGCAAGATGATAAGAGTGGTGGATATTACCAATGTTATCAAAAGGCCTCTTCTACGAATCCTCCTCCTAACATACGATCATACAATTACTACCAATCAAGAAAGACAACAAAACCCCCAAATCCCCAAATTAGGGTTTAACTAACTTTAACAAAATACAATAAAAATAGTACGTAGATCTTACCCTCGACGGAAGGATCACAAAGATGTAAAGAAAGGTGAATTCCGACCTTCCAAGCTCCGGGATTTGCCAATAATGCGATGAATGCGAAGTACGTAGATTGATTTCTCTTTTAAAAGTAATTAGGTTTGTAAAAGTGTATTATGAAAGTGACGGAAGTGTTTAAATATTAATTCGCATTATTAACAAAACCCGATAAATCATCCCCCCGTAAACCGGCTACTCGATCGAGTAACCGACGTACTCGATCGAGTGCCGCCTACTCGATCGAGTACCAAGGCTACTCGATCGAGTACCAAGGCTACTCGATCGAGTACCCAACAGGTCAGAAACTATTTTAAATCGCAACACACCCTTACTCGACAAAGTAAGGCCAACTCAATAGAGTACCCAGAGACTCATAAAACCGTAGTATTACAATGATTAACTCCCTTAATCCCCCATTAACCCTAGTTAAGGAACTACTCACTCATTTGTTGGAGTATGTGTCCTCGACAATAGTGCGATCACATGTTTAAATCTCAAATTAAGAATACGTAAGGGATGATTCATTTATATAGTTAACTGATCATTATTAATCAGTAATGATTGGCTAACTAGAGTTTGACATTACTGTCGTTTGCCGGTGGTGATCAGTGGATCCCTTAAGGTCACACTAATAGGACAATTCCCTTAATAGACAAATTGATTAATTGTATGACGATACAAGTTAATCAATTCCTTAATATTGAACAATTCATTTGTGAGAGAGAATATTTATATCTTATTGTAATTTGATTAAATAATATTTATTTTAGTAATTAAAATATTTTATTACTAAAATTGATTATTGTTTATGAAACAATTGATATAAGAATAAATGATTTATTATAATTACAATATGTTGTAAATTATAATTATATAACCCATTTTATTTATGTGATTAAGAATCACTAGACAATTTGTTAAATGTAATTTAATTAATGTATAAAATGATATTTATTTCATAAATATGCATTAAATTAATTAATAACTTGTTACATGCTACATGTAACATATTGTGGACAAGTGACAAATTGACAAAATAAAATGGTAGTCCATTTTATACATATGGACCGAAATGGAGGGTGGAAGGAGTGTAGATTATATTATTTTATGTGATAAAGTGCATATCATCATTATTATTCCATACTAGCCTTACACACCTACATTTTGGAGAAGAACAAAAGAAAATGAAAAAGCCATGCATTGGCACAAGGCCTTGCACTACACGGCCACTCCTCTCTTTATGTGAGAATTTTGTTCTCATTTTGTCATTCTTATTCTTATGCATTCACCATTCTTATTCTCATCTTCTCATCTTTCTAAAACTAGTTTTAGAATACATTAAAATTGTTCATCTAATATTATCAAAAATATTAGATTACTAGTGTAGTAATAGAGATACTATTAGAATCTGTTTAAGGTATAATAATATACTAATCTAGTTAATTAGTATATTATTTTAAGGGATTTGTTTTTGGTGCAATCAAAGGAGGATATCTACACTTGGTATTTAGGAGGATCATATATAGTATTTGAGCTCAAGAACAAATAAGGAAGGTGTCCTTATTTGTGCCCTTATTTTTGTGCCATATAACAATGTAAGAAACATTGTTTTTCTTATTTTATCTCTTAATTAGTTATGCATGCACTAGATCTAAAGATCTCATATTAATATGTTAATTAGTTCACTATTAGAAGAGTCTAATAATAGGTATATGAACCAAACAATTGGCATCAGAGCATAGGATGTTGCATGCATAATCGATTTATAGTTTATTCGAGTTATTAGTAACTTAATTAAAACTAAAAATTTGTGATTTATTAGATAAAGCCACGAAATATTAAGGCATATTGTATATTATGGTCCTAAAATGCTTTTAGGTCATTTTTATGATTTATGGTATTTTATGCTCATTTTAACGATTTTTAGTTGTTTTATATATTTTTATGACTAAAATGGAAATTAAAATGCTAAAAATAGTTAAACTAAGTCTCTAACCTTGAAATTTTTATATGACCTCACATGTATATTTTACTTATTGTATGTAAACGTTTGGATAAATTTGATTTATTTTGCATGATTTATGATTTTTATGAGATAAAAAAGAATTAAATGGAGGTAAAATAGTTACAAATAGTTAAACATCGAAATAGGCCATAAAATTTTAATATGTTGTCACATGAATGTTTTACTCACTGTGTGTAAAATTTAAGATGAACTTGATTCATTTTGCATGATTTATGAATTTTTAGAGTAAAAATGTCATAAATAGTGACTATTTTAGCATAAATAGCTAAAACGAATTACATGGTATGAGAAAATTATTTTAGGTTGGATTTATATCCCACTTAATAGATCTAAAGTTGTAAAATTGATTGGATAAAGTTTTGTATACTTTAGATGTTTATTTGATAAATCGATAAATCGCAACTACATTTTTCTCGAAATAAATTCGAAAAATTTAACGATGATTTTTGACATTATGAGTGTCATGGATATATTCCAGAATGTTCAAAAATTTAAAATTCAAATTTTGAAATTATTGTAATTTAATTTGGATTTATTTCATAAATGTTATGATTTAGGGTAAAAAATGAGCATAAAATTAAATAAATTTGAATTATTGTCAAAAATTGAGTGATAACTAATTTTTGAGACTTAAGAGTGTTAGGATAATTAACTTGGACTAAAATTAGATTTTAGTATTAATTTACGATTTTAATAAGTTAAAATCGTGCATTTCCATAAAACCGGGTTACATAATCGATACAAGTGAAATAGGGCGATTTGGCACATAATTTGGTATGATAGACACATATTATAATGCTGCATATTTCATTGTTGAATGTCATATTTTATTTATATAATTTTGAATTATGTAATTTTATCTTAGTATGGCCTTAGTTTAATCGATATTACCCGTAATGAAAGGGGATATTGATTCGGTTGTAATTAATGTGATCTCGTATCACTTTTATTTTTACTAGTTTTTCATATTACAAATGTATAATAGGTATAGCTTTGTATTTTATTATTATCATTTGTAATTCCGGAGTTCCTTCAAGACGGTGCCATTCGGAAAGGCGTTCCGACAAAGACGGTGTTCTAGGGAGGCGTGCCACTTGAAGATTCAAGGGACCAAAGAAGTTGGTTTCTGAATATGTAATAGATTATTTGATTTTCTATTTTAGGAAGGCCATACTAGGAATTTATTATTTGTTTTGCATTTTTTTTAATATGTTGCATGCATTGCCAAATCGTCGTAACAACACATGCATATCATATCGAGTTTTCGACCGTGTCAATTATAATTATCAATAATTAGACTTTTAGTTCACTTAAAATTGATAGATAATAAATTGACAAGACTTTTACTTTTAAAAGATTGAGACTTAGCCTTACCAAATAGTAGGAGCCAATGAATCTAAATTTCATATAAGTACAATACGGTATTGAAATATTATATCGGGGTGCTTGCTTTGACATTGGGTGAGTGGGGTAATAAATAGTTATTACACTTCGAAAGTTTGGTTGATCTCAACGAAGGTATTTTGCGACCGTAGCCGCAAAAGGTTCGGGCTAAAGATGAATTTAATGTAAAATCATCAACCGAGAGTTCTAATTGTAGAATCGGTTAAGAGGGTTAACCCACCGAAGTTATATTAGTAAATATGTAGAGGGCCCATTGGCTCACGTCCAAGTTAATATGAATTTTGGATCTCGGAATCATTCATTATAGTTGGGTAGAGGTTACTATATGAATGCAATACTTGTATTAATATTTACGAGTATTATAACGATAAATGTTAATTGTTTCCTTCATCTCCGTTTTTGTAGTTATTTTTTTCCCGCAATGGATTCATCTAATACACTTACACATATCACCATTAATTCATGTCTCCAATCATTCAATAAAAAATGCTACTTGTATGACAATGACCCGATTAGAGAACTACGCTTTGGCATAAGTGAGGATAGAAATCTTTGCTAGTTTACCACTTCTACACCTCCCACTCCCATATTCATGCCCACCTCCTTGATAAGAGAATCTTGTGAGGAGAATCTCACAAATTCCATGGCATCCTTGTTTGTAGAAGCAAGGAGAAATATCAAATTAAGTGGGACTTCTAGCAAGAATGTCCTTGCAACTAAGGAGTAATGGTATTATTAAAGGAAAGGCAAAGAAGGGTAAGAAACCCAAACCCGATAGTGAATTGGAAGTAGTTAGTGAGACTACCACAACCAAAACCAAGAAGGGTGCACAATCCTACGACGAATGTCATTATTGTAATGTCATGGGCCATTGGAAGCGAAATTGCCCCAAGTATTTGGAAGATATCAATGTTGGACTTGTCACTCCACTTGGTACTATTTCTTCCGGAATCTATGTTATTAATATAAATTATACTTCCACCTCAACGTGGGTATTGGATACCGGTTGTGGTTCTCACCTTTGTAATCGTTTACAGGGGCTTGGAAGTGTGGAAAAGCTAAACAAGGGTGATGTAGATCTTCGACTAGGAAATGGAGCTAGGGTAGACGCCATTTCAAGAGGGGCTTATATACTTGTTTTAACTAATAGTTTTGAGTTTTACTTACATAATTGTTATTATGTACCCACTTTGTCTTAAAACATTATTTCCATGTTAGACATGGAAGGATTATTCTTTTGCCATCAAAAACAGTCATTGTATTTTGTTGAAAATGACTTGGCCATGAGCCAAGCCACTTCTATAAATGGTATTTATGTTTTAGACACCTCCAACTCAACTAAAGATATCTATAACATACAATCCAAAAGACTCATAACAAGTGATCCAAATGATTTGTACATTTAACTTTTTCATTCAGGTCACATAAATGAGAAGCGCATTAAAAGGCTAGTGTCGATTGGATTTATTGGACCATTTGATTTTCAATCATATGGAATATGTGAATCTTGTCTCCTTCGCAAAATGATTCGTACTCCCTTTAGTGGTAAAGGGACACAAGCAAGTGATTTATTGGGACCAATGCATACCGATATATGTGGTCCAATAAGCATCACCGCAAGGGGAAATTATGACTACTTCGTCACTTTTACCGATGATATAAGTAGATATGGGTATGTTTACTTAATCAAATGTAAAGTGAAGCATTTGAGAAATTTAAGGAATTTCTAAATGACGTAGAGAACCAATTGAACAAAAGTATTAAAGCATTACGATCCGATCGTGGTGGCAAATATCTAAGTAATAAATTTGATTTATTATATATGGATTATGACCTTATGTCGCTACCTATAAGATCAAACTAATATGAGTCTGGTTGTGTTGTTGAACTCACTTTTGGAGATTTTTATTTTAATCTGGAGGGTCAACCTGGAGATACCTAAAATAGAGAGTCTATTTAACAAATGACATGGATCACACATGCATATTACATGAATCAAGCTGCCATAATAGAACTGGTCTTTTATGAGCTAACACGTCAGCCTCGACAAACTTCTATTACTTCACTATATATGTTTGTAACTCACAAAGCTATCTCTTAAGAAGATAGTAGTATTTCTAAGAGATAGAGTGGGAGTAGATCGTCACAAACATGTCTTATATTTAATGTGTTGCTTTTTGAAAGTAAATGGAACTATAATCTATTGAGATAGAGTGGAAGTAAAGTTCACATGTCTTATTGTTAATATATTACTTTTCGAAAGTAATGGTATTATGACCTATTGAATGATCAATTGCACTTTGTTGCATAAAAGGCATAGTATTACAATCCAAAAAATTTATACTCAAGAGTAGATTTACTTTAAGGCGATAGTATCTTTAAAGTAAATAGAGATTTAGAGTACCTACAAGCATAGATTAACATGAAGATGTTAATCAAGATAAATCATGTTAGGATTGCCACATTTCATTTTGATGAAGAATGGCAAATGATATTAAAAAATCCGCTTTTCTAAAATGGGAATTTATAGAAGGATGTGTACGGAACACAAAACCTTAGATAAATATCTAAGAATCCTAACATACTATATAAAGCTTACTTAAGCGATCCTAGAATGGTCTTAAGCAAGCATCAAAGGATTGTAATAATTATACTTTTCGTTCATGTAACAATTGAGAATGGTTTCATTCACATTGGTGAAGAATCATATTTATACATGAAGTTAAGTGGGAGCCAGAATTATTTTTCCATGTCTTATATGTTGATAGCATATTACTTATTGAGAATAATGTTCCAGTGCTCTCTTCTGTGAAAGAGTGATTGGGAGACTAGAAAAAGGTGCGATGTATTTTAGATTTCTGAATCTATGTGTTAAATTTCAGAGGATATTGGCATAGAGTCGAGAGTCTTATGATGATAAGATCTTTCATATCTGTTAAACATCAAAAAAATTGAGTAGGTTATTCTTATTAATGAAAGTGGAATTGCTATGATAGAGTCATAGTCATTCACTAAACCTAATAAGTTGTTGATCACATAAAATCGATTTCTAATGTTTCCACCATTAGAACGATCATGTGGTATGCCATTATATGCACATGCCATGATGAAGCACATTCTTGGAGCATAATAAGTCAATAACAAGTTAAATTCGAATGATGGTCTTGTGAAAGCCTTAAAGATCATCCTTTAAGATTCGTGATGAGAATTGAAGATTCGTTCTTATGTTTGGATGATATACTAAGTTATGTGTTGAAGGGTTACACAAACTCTAGTTTCCAAACATATTAGGATTTATCGAAATCTTAGGCCGATATTATTGACTTAGGAGTAAGAGACTACAGAAATGTTTTAGTTTCAACCATTGCAAATTCTACAAACAGAATATAAGTAAATTATGATAAGATGGTCAACGTAGGGAATGAGAGTGAATCCCTCTACCAATGACTTTATCACAAGTTATATGATAACAGTGGGAGCATCTTCCAAGTATAAGAGCCCAAGTCTAGTTAGAAGACTGGACATATACTTAGATAAATTCATGTTATTAGAAATAACATTGAATGGAAGTAAATAGCAATTAATAAAGTTGGAATACATGGATACATGGTATATCCATTTACCAAGCTTCTATTGCAATTTAATTAGTGTAAAATGTACACTACAGATTATAAGATATGAAGTAGTAATATGGTATTGACTATTCATATGTGATAATCGCATTTATCATTTGAGTTTCTTTAAACTCATTCATTACTTTGTTAAATCCAAATGGGTTGTTGAGACAAAATTGAACCCCATTGAAGTGAACTGGATTGACATAGTATGCGCCCCTGGTTACTTATAGGAGGTGACGTCTCGAAGTGACTAGAGTGTGATGCGATTGTTGGCAAGTTCAAGTGTCATAGGGTCATAAGAGATGACTAGTCGATCACATAGCTAGACTGTATGGGACACTCTGTCGGGCAGTGACCGCTTATAGAGTTCTGGAAATTCATAAAGCCTGGTCGTGGCAAGAGCTATTATAGTATTCTTATGAGTCGATTCTTTTTACTAGAGACTATTCGCCCAAGTTAGCACAAATTTCTGAATCGCTTTGATTTATACTCTACGACTGTCGTAACTGAAGTCAAATGAGTCTATTTTGGGTTATAATGAAATGTGGCTATACGAAGGGAATAGCGCGATAGGAATTGTCCACCCCCTTGTCAGGGTTGTTTGAAATCTCAAGGCCACTCGAGGAGTAGTGAACTGAAAATGCGTGGCCACGTTCGGAAGGTATCTATCATCTATGGCAGATAATTTCACTCAGACAGTTACTCTCCAGATCGAGGAAACCACTCAAGATATGATCAAATGCAAGTAAGACCTGCAAGACACCTTGCATTGAGTGGGAGATTATAATAGGACACGAGAATTGGTGACGCACACTTGTCTCGGACAAGTGGGAGATTGTTGGAGTATGTGTCCTCCACAATAGTGCGATCACATGTTTAAATCTCAAATTAAGAATACGTAAGGGATGATTCATTTATATAGTCAACTGATCATTAATAATCAGTAATGATTGGCTAACTAGAGTTTGACATTACTGTCGTTTGCCGGTGTTGATCAGTTGATCACTTAAGGTCACACCTATAGGGCAATTCCCTTAATAGACAAATTGATTAATTGTATGACGATACAAGTTAATCAATTCCTTAATATTGAACAATTCATTTGTGAGAGAGAATATTTATATCTTATTGTAATTTTATTAAATAAGATTTATTTTAGTAATTAAATTATTTTATTACTAAAAATGATTATTGTTTATGAAACAATTGATATAAGAATGAATGATTGATTATAATTACAATATGTTGTAAATTATAATTATATAACCCATTTTATTTATGTGATCAAGAATCACTAGACAATTTGTTAAATGTAATTTAATTAATGTATAAAATGATATTTATTTTATAAATATGCATTAAATTAATTAATAACTTGTTACATGCTACATGTAACATATTGTGTGACAAGTGACAAATTGACAAAATAAAATGGTAGTCCATTTTATACATATGGACCGAAATGGAGGGTGGAAGGAGTGTAGATGATATTATTTTATGTGATAAAGTGCATATCATCATGGCTATTTCATACTAGCCTTACACACCTACATTTTGAAGAAGAACAAAAGAAAAAGAGCAAGCCATGCATTGGCACAAGGCCTTGCACTACCCGGCCACTCCTCTCTTATGAGAGAATTTTGTTCTCATTTTGTCATTCTTATTCTTATGCATTCACCATTCTTATTCTCATCTTCTCATCTCTCTAAAATTAGTTTTAGAATACATTAAAATTGTTCATCTAATATTATCAAAAATATTAGATTACTAGTGTAGTAATAGAGATAATATTAAAATCTATTTAAGGTATCATAATATACTAATCTAGTTAATTAGTATATTATTTTAAGGGATTTGTTTTGGGTGCAATCAAAGGAGGATCTCTACACTTGGGATTTAGGAGGATCATCCATAATATTTGAGCTCAAGAACAAATAAGGAAGGTGTCCTTATTTGTGCCCTTATTTTCGTGCCATATAACAATGTAAGGAACATTGTTTTTCTTATTTTATCTCTTAATTAGTTATGCAATCACTAGATCTAAAGAACTCATATTAATATGTTAATTAGTTCACTATTTGAAGAGTCTAATAATAGGTATATGAACCTAACATCATTATCATGGTGAACATGCTAATAATGGTGTCAATCATCTTAACAAGTCTAAACATGATGAAGAAGTAAACAATAAACAAGGATTAAGTAAAGAGTAAAGAAATTGTACCAACTTAGGATGATCAAATAGAAAGCAAAGAATAATATAAGAAAACTTGATTAATGACGAAGAGTTGTCAATTCTCCAATAACCCCAAATAATCATCAAATTACCAAACCAGATCTAACAATACTTGAACAATAATTAAGGAAAGATTAAGATGTAATTTGTAATACTACGGTTTTCTATGTCTTTGGATACTTTATCGAGTGAGGCTTACTCTGTCGAGTAAGTAAGTTTGGTTTACGAAACAGTGTTCTGCTGAAGGGTACTCGATCGAGTAAGTTGGGGACTCGATCGAGTAAGGGTCACTCGATCGAGTAAGTTACTTACTCGATCGAGTAAGTTACTTCTGCGGGTTGTTTTAGTCGGGTTTTGTTAGTAACGCGTGACTGGTATTTAAAGCTTTACGTCACTTTCTTAATCACTTTTATCTTTTCTAAAATCTTTCAAGAGAGAAAACAGTTGCGTTGCTTTTGTTCTTCGCGTTACTATCAAATCCCAAAGGCTAAGGTTGTCAGATCGTCGTGTTCTTTACACCGTTAAGTTCGTCGTGTCGTGGGTAAGATCCTTGTATGAGTTTTATACCATTTTGTTGATTTTGTATAAACCCTAATTGGGTAGATTGGGGGTTTTGGGAGCATAATGTTGTATTAGATGGTGATTGTATGATTGTATGTTTGATAGGAGGTGATTGCGTTAAAGAACGATTTTGATTAGCTGCTTTGTGACGATCTCGTGATTGCTTATTCCAGGTAGGGTTTCCCTACTCGGTTATTGGTTACATAAGTGTTGATAGTGATTGTAATTATTGTTGATCTATAACATGTTGGTTGTTGTGTTGGAGTTGTTGTTGCATAATTGTTGTTGTTTGTCTCTGGTTCTCAAGGTGCGCCCTCGGCTGAGTGGAGTCACTTGCGAGAGTGGCTTCACGCCCTTAATTCGCCCTCTGGGGAACCCGCCATAGGAGGTATGTGCACATTAAGGAACATGGGTTGTCGCTCGGATGAGATGAGCGAGGCTTAGGTGGGAACGGCTGCGGTCCCCCACTGGCGGCGAGGAATATCTGTTGTAATGGGTATTCTGGCAGGACCAAACACTTTAGTGTGTAGTCAGGTGTGTGGAGTTGTGACGGAGTTTGGGCAATGTGTGTGTTGTATCTTATATATTCTGTTTTGTGTAATCAATAACTAACCCCGTTTAAATGTTTTAAAAACTGTGGTGATCCATTCGGGGGTGGTGAGCAGTTGTCTAGCAGGTATACTATGGATGCGCGCGGGATTAGCTGGGGATGGAGTTTCCACGAGTCTAATAGTAGTCTTCCGCTGTGTTATCATGAGACCTTTTGTTACTTTTGTTGTAGTTCGGTTTTAGAACAGTTGTACTTTACTTTACAGTTGGTTTTGTTGTAATCACTTAAACTTATCTATTAAAGTACGTTATTTTGTTGTCTATCTGATATTCATTGCCTCGGGTAACCGAGATGGTAGCACTTTCATGCATTGGGTGGTCTTGGTAAGGCACCTTGGTGTATGGGGGTGTTACAAAGTGGTATCAGGGCGACGATTTTGGAACCTGTAACTAACGAACCCAATGAATACAGAGAGTCAAATTAAAATAAACCTCGGTAGGAGTTGTTAGGAGCTAATGCAAAGACTTGGGAGACGTCCTAAAGTCGCGAACTCGCCCTACAACTTTAAACAGGTCACTATGAGGTGTTATGGGACCGTTATTTATTTAGTAATGTTCTATTGCGTATGTTTGATAAATATGTATATATATGAATTTGTTGGTAATATGATATGTGGTTGAAGGGAGGATGTGGTGGAATGGATGAAAGTAATCATATATGGTAATATGATTAGTGGTTAAGCTACTTGTTTACTGATATTTCATATGCATATGTTGGATAAAGTGTATGATGGATGATTTGGTGGAAAAGGTGAAGTAAAGTTGCATAAGAATATGATTTCATGATTTATGCATGTTTATATGAAGGAAGTGAATTTTTATAATGTTGTTATGTTAGTAACATGTGAATATAATTTTTGCGTTTGATGTATACATACATATATTTTGTTGCGAAAAGTTATAGAAAAAAACCGTGTGGGCAGAACGTGACTGGTAAGTTGAATATTATATGATCATGATAGATGTTATTGTTTGGCTTTTGGTAGATAGTAACATGTGGTTAGGGATACTGGTTTTACAAGTATCGAGTCGCTTTTGTTCACTTTGTTGATGTTTAAGTTGTTTGAAAGGGAAAATCAAATAGTTATGTTGTTCAATCACAAAGAAGTGTTTTTAAACTGTTATAGATTGAGATTCATAATTTATATTGATGTGATTCCACTTGGAGGTCATAGCTTGTTCTTTTATGATTTTAACGATAGGTCACGCTGTAATACCCGCCCTTTTAGGGACCCTTTGACCAGCGTTGACTGACCATGGGAGCGGGAGTAGTCTTAGAAAAGTGTGCCAAAACCATCTTGGGCTGCGTGTTAAGAGTGGTACTCGATAGAGTAGAGGCTAGTCGATCGAGTAGCTAGGTTACTCGATCGAGTAGGGGGCCACTCGATCGAGTATGTTGGGTACTTGATCGAGTACCTGGTTTTCAGCGAGGGTTTTATATCGCGTTTTGTTAAATCCGCAAATCACTTTCGCCACTTTCCTCCTATCCTTCAGTCGCCTCTTTCCCTTCCCTTCACCTCAAAACCTCCATGGAAGCCTTTTTGAAGATCCTTGAACCTTAGGAGGACTCACTTGTGTCGGGTAGCGGTCTCTTGCTGAGCTTTTCCTCTAATAGGTATGTCATAATCATCATCCGTGTCCTTGTTCTTTTAGTTAGGGTTTGCCTGTTAGTAATAGATGATGGTATTCTGGTTATAGGCGTTGCTTGGTCGCTGGACATGTTATCTGTCGGCATGGATTGGTTCCGGTGGCTTAAAGGTAGGTTCGCCTACTCAGTTTCTGTAGATGGTCTAGCGTGTCAGTTGTTGTGATTGTTTGGTGTTTGCTTAGTATAGTAATTGTATTGTGATTGTGGTTGTGATCGTTGTCTATGGTTCGCGAGGAGTGGCCTCGGCTGAGTGGGGTCACTTGCGGGAGTGGCTTCACGCCCTAGTTTCGCCTTCTGTGGAACCCGCCACAGAAGGGATGTGCACATTAATGGACAGGGTTATCGCTCGGTATGATGAGCGGGGATCCGTGGGTACGGCCTGCGGTCCCCCACGCGGGGGGATCGGTCCAGTGGACGATCGATGTGAGTTGGTTGAATTACCGTGATTGTGTTGAGATTAGTAGCATTGTATTGTGTTGATAATTGTAGTTGCCGTTGTCGTGTCTTATCTCGTCATCGACCTTGTGTGGTTGTTTGTTTGTTATGTGTCCGCCGTGATCCCTTATGGTGAGCAAATCGGTCTTAGCAGTGTTGGTGATGTTGATAGTGGAGTCCGGGCAGGGATGAGTTCTCACGAGATACGATGGTCATAGCGAGTAGTCCTTGAGTTGTATCTTTATGTCGTTTATTGGTTTAAATCGCTTGTAATATAACTTAATAGTTCTTTTATCGACATTTGATTATTACTAACCTCGGGCAACCGAGATGGTAACGTCCTTATATCCTAAGGAAGGCCTAGTTAAGGCTCCTCTGAATATGGGGGTGTTACAAAGTGGTATCAGAGCGACGATTTTGGAACCTGTAACAAATGAACATAATGAACGTAGGGAGTCTAATAAAATGAACCTGGTGTATGTGTAATGGGAGCCTTAGCTGATGCTAGATTTTGGGTGAGTAGGCGCCCTCATTTCAAAATCTTGGCCCCATGACACTTAAGCCAGTCACATGGTATGGGAATGTGGAGTCCGTGTGTCTATGTGTGATATATATGTTAATTGTGCCGGAGCTACCTCCGGTTAAGTCTTTGTTGGAATTAATAGGGGTGTGTTAGTGATATATTAGGCCGTGTATGGTAATTGTTGATGAGATTATTGAAATTCTTTGAATGATTAGTGAGCTTATATGATGGCTATGAGATATGTGACGAAAGTTTACGTGATAGAGATGCGTGAAAATGTGGAATTGAATCTTGTGACATGAATAGTGAACACGTAGGTGTTTGCTATAAGTTAATGATGACGGGGGTCATCTACGAGTTTATAAATCCACAGTAATCACTATGATGATAGTTATAGTATAGTTGAGTTATAATTCGAGACATAGCATATAGTAATGCGTTTATGCCTACTTGTGGTCGAAATTTTTCCGCTGCGTAATGTTTGATTCGTGCAAGATGAATTGCTTATGATAGAATGTGACACATGGTAGATTAGTTTGTTTTGAAAAGTATGCATTTATGTGATACGTGAAAGAAAGAATTAATTATACGCTTCAAATTGAAGTAAACGCGAGTTTAGTAGTAACATGTAAAGTAAGTTTAAGTGTATTATGATGGCAGGATTATGTTTAGAAATGATTCGAGTTGGGCAATTGGTGTGGCGTAATGTAATGTATGCTTTAATAGTTGAGACGGTGAGTAGTGATGGTAATGCGTGAGCAAGGGCGATAATCGGTGCCGAATTCGAACTTAGTTTGGAATCGACACACACATGTTGTTTTGCAGGAATCTTCAAGTTACTTCGTACTTCTGACCGGTACTTAACCATACTTGACCGAGTGCGGGTGTTTACTAGACCGAGTAGACCTCACTCGATCTAGTTAGGAAGCTATGATGTCGGGATGTGGGAAAAATTCCTGCAGATACTCGATGATTTAGCTCCTACTCGATCGAGTAGGGTGGTACTCGATCGAGTACCCTAGGAACTCGATCGAGTAGGTTAATGTGCAGCGAATCCTACGGGTTTCTTAAAACCCCTAATCTTTCTATTTCTTCTTCCTATTCCCCTATACTTCGACACACATAAACTACTCTCAACCCTTATTTCCTTTCAAATCCTCTCATACTCTTGGGTTAGTGGTGATTATTGGGTTAATTTCTTTGCATAATTTCGTTCCCTTACTTTGTTAATCAATCAAGGTATGCTTCCCTTCCTAATGTATACGATTTATTGCTTTGAATGTGTTAGAATAGTGAAATAATCTGAAATTTCGATTCACATGGGTAGGTCATTGCTTTTGATAGTTGAAATATGATTCACATGCCTCCTTTCCATGTTTGTTGGTGACTAATTGCTGTAAATTAAATTAGAAATTGCAAAATTTGAAATCGAAATTTCTAGGGTTTCCAAAATTGAAATCGATTTTTGGTTATTTTACAATGGTTAGATGGTAGAATTGAGCCTTAAGTATTGTTTATATTATGTTGGAGGATAGATTTTGATGATTTTACCCTTAGAAAGTTGCCTTAAAACTTCGTCTTAAAAGTGCCTCAAATGGAAATTCGTGATTTATAATTGGAAAATTGATGTTGTGAATGACATTATAAGTATAAGTTGAACTTCAATATGATAATAGAAACGGTAATTGACGAAAATATGCCAAAACTATCGCATTTGTAAAGACCGTCGAAAATTCTAATTGAGTTGTTGTTCATAATATTGAAGGGTGATAATGATATATTCCAAATTATTCTCCCCCATGAACTAGTAAGAATGCCTCACATGTGAGTAGAAGTGTGTTTGGAACAACCTTTAGAAGCATGCTAGGATATTCGAATTTGTTGAGCATATGTAATCACCATGATAATTTCTTTCACAACTATGGCTTATGAGTAGTAATAATCTGAGCTTGTATGTCAAATTTTGAAAGCTGGCTGGTGAACGTGTGTACTTAGCTTAATGTTCAAAGTTAACGGCGTAGATTATGTGCTTCACATGTTGAAAGTTGTTGATAAATTGGTGTGCCTAGCTGAGTATGTCGAATTCAGATTACATGAAGTAAATGTTTGCATGTTTATACAAGTTGTTTGAACTTATGCCTAAAGCAGATGCCGAGACTGAACCTTGGAATCCGCCAAAGTAAACGGGGGGAGGGTAATCCACACGAGATGGGGGAAGGGAGTGGACTGTGGTACCCGCAGTTCCAGAATACCCTTCAGTTGTTTTTGTTGATTTCAAGCAGGGGGAGCGTTTTGTAGCCTTACAAAAACGCAAAATGAGACCTACGAGGTGTATAGACACTACTGTGTTAGAGGAGTTGGAGATAGAGACGGATGTCCGACACATTTTCGAGACCTTGGGTCTTATGGGTTTGTATAGGCTGAGGAAACACACTTATCCTTTTCTCACTTTGGAGTTTATGAGCTCCTTTATCTATGACCCCGCTGGCCAAACCGTTGAATTTCGGTTGATGAACACTAGTTTCTTGCTTTCTATGGATCAATTTGCTTCTCACCTTGGGTTGGCTAAGCCTCCTAAGGACTCCATTACCGATATTCCAGCCGAGTGCGGTGTCCGCCGCCCTGATGCCTTGTCGACCGGGAAGCAAGCTTCCACCTCGAGCAACATCGATTAATGACGTTGACATGTTACCTTGAGGGTGTTTCTCCGTTCTCTTTCGAACCTCCTTTATGACGAAAGGATATCGAAGTGAATAATCATGAGGTCTTGCTTCGATGTCTTACCTCAACCCGGAGCGGGCCGGGAAAGTGGTCTTTAATGCTCCTTCTATGGTTTGTGCTGCCCTTGCCTTGATGGCTTCTTCCTCTTCCCCCAGACCGAGTTGTGGCGCTATCGCCACTCGGTTAGCTGAAAAGCTAACCTCTTTTGAGGCCTCTTCGGAGTACGTGCCTCTAGCTACCCCAGTACCCACTATGGACCGTGCCTACTATCTCGACCTGAAATGGTTGAGGACTTTGGCTGACGGTGGTCTAGCTTGGAGGCTGTGGGGCATGAGTTGGGTGAAGATTCTAGCTCCTGAGCACCTCCCACCCACGGAGCCCTTGGAGCCGACGGTAGTGACGGTGGACTCCGATGATGAGGAGGAGGAGGAGGAGGATGATGACAGACCCCGCCATCTACAGACCGATCTCATCGACGACACCATCCTCGAGGTGATGCCGGAGCCGACGAAGGGCGAGAATGCGGGAGTTGCGGTGGTGGAGAGACCCAGATTGGGGAGGGGACCCCGTCGAGTGAGGGAGAGGGCCTCGGAGACTAGGCCACAGCCGGTAGCGCCACATCGCCAGAAAAGATCCTTTTCCGTGCTACCCTTACCTCGACACCCCGGAGACGCGATCCAGCTACTTGGCAGATAGAGTGTCATCTACCTTGACACTCCGGAACATGCACGAGATGCCGTACGCTAAGGGGATAGGGACCGAGGGACCGCATCCAGTTTGGTGGAGTGGAGTTGGGGACTACTCAGGGGTTTTCCATTCCTACGGGGTGGATCAGTCGACGTGGGGGGCACCTCAGTCCTTTCCTTACGGTGGCTTGACTCCATGGTACGTGGGCCCAGGAGCAGGAGCAGGAGTGGATGCGGGGATCGGGTCATCGGGAGCAGGTACTTCTGGTGGTGGTGATGATGAGGTGATGTTTGAGCAGCAGCAGCAGGAGGAGGAGTGATACTCCTTGTTTTATCCTTGTTGATGGTAGTTGGTGTTAGTGGTTAGTAGTGTTGTTAGACTTTAGTAGTTGTTTTGTTGCGACTTTGATTTAGGACTTGTATTGTTGGCCATAAGGCCGGATTTCATATTTTGACTTGTTGCAGGATATTAGACGTCGGGGAGTCTTTCCGACTCGATTCTATATGACAAATATGTGCATGTATGTTAACTTATGACAGGTTTTATAAGAAATTTGGCCTGTAGGTACTCGACAGAGTACCCCGTACTCTATCGAGTAGCTGCAGGAAGAAAAGAGAGAAAAGTTTCTGATCTTGAGCTACTCGATCGAGTAGCCAAGACACTCGATCGAGTAGCAGGGCACTCGATCGAGTACCGATATACTCGATCGAGTAGCACTGTTACAGGAGATTTTCGAAAATCAAAAGTGTGTAAGTGTTTCATAATTGCTAGTTTAATGTTTAACATAGTTAGTTGTGCGTAGTAAGACCTTTGAACCATTAATTTTATATGTTGGAAGTCATGTTTCAGTTTTATATACATCTTGATAACGATTAGTGAAGTGGTGACGGTTTCTTGTTGTTTTAGTATTACAATATGTCATTTTACCATTTATTCATTGAAGTTACATTTCTTCATACGCTGTGCGTGCAAAGTTAACGTGCTTTATCGTTGGCGACTAGTTGTCCCGGAGAGTTATGTATGATTTATAATTTAACGAGTTTATGCTTAGCGAGTAATGTCCACATTAAATAATATGTTTTAACCCATGTCATGAATCAAATAATAAGTAATATGCGTTGAAATTTAGGTGGTGAACTTCGGGGACGAACTCCCTTTTTAGAGGGGAAGAGTAATGTCGCGAAATAAAAAGGCTGTTTTTGAATAATGTTTTGCTTCTTTATAATGTTGCTGGTATTATGTTTTGCTTTAATTACAAAAATTTCTGAAGTATAACGGATTACTTTAGTTCTTTAAAGTGAATGTGGTTATATGTTTCAAGAGACGGTCATGAAAATAAAAAAAAAAAAAAAAAAAAAATAGGTATAGTGCGATGAATCGTATTCGAATCACGTTGCCGAGTAACATGGTGGCATTAGTTGTACCACATGAAAGTTGATATGAGACATGTTCTAGATTGATAGTTTGATAGTTGTTACTGTATGTTGGGTGATCGTGGGTGGTGATTCGCATTACGATTTTGATGTTTTATATATATATAGAGTAACGGTTGACGGTGATAATGCTTGCATGATAGTGGTAAGAATCGATAGGTATAAATGTAGACGGTGATGATGATGACATGGGGGGGGATGGTATTTCCAAGGAGTTATGGTTTGAGCGGAAAGAGTGGTGAGGTCGTGTTGTTCCCGTGTCTCGAGCGGGAGATAAGTGAGTTGAACTTCGGGGACGAAGTTCTTTTTAAGGGGGGAAGACTGTAATACCCGCCCTTTTAGGGACCCTTTGACCAGCGTTGACTGACCATGGGAGCGGGAGTAGTCTTAGAAAAGTGTGCCAAAACCATCTTGGGTTGCGTGTTAAGAGTGGTACTCGATAGAGTAGAGGCTACTCGATCGAGTAGCTAGGTTACTCGATCGAGTAGGGGGCCACTCGATCGAGTATGTTGGGTACTCGATCGAGTACCTGGTTTTCAGCCGAGGGTTTTATATCGCGTTTTGTTAAATCCGCAAATCACTTCCGCCACTTTCCTCCTATCCTTCGCCGCCTCTTTCCTTCCCTTCACCTCAAAACCTCCATGGAAGCCTTTTTGAAGATCCTTGAACCTTAGGAGGACTCACTTGTGTCGGGTAGCGGTCTCTTGCTGAGCTTTTCCCCTAATAGGTATGTCATAATCATCATCCGTGTCCGTGTTCTTTTAGTTAGGGTTTGCCTGTTAGTAATAGATGACGGTATTCTAGTTATAGGTGTTGCTTGGTCGCTGGACATGTTATCTGTCGGCATGGATTGGTTGCGGTGGCTTAAAGGTAGGTTCGCCTACTCAGTTTCTGTAGATGGTCTAGCGTGTCAGTTGTTGTGATTGTTTGGTGTTTGCTTAGTATAGTAATTGTATTGTGATTGTGGTTGTGATCGTTGTCTATGGTTCGCGAGGCGTGGCCTCGGCTGAGTGGGGTCACTTGCGGGAGTGGCTTCACGCCCTAGTTTCGCCTTCTGTGGAACCCGCCATAGAAGGGATGTGCACATTAATGGACAGGGTTATCGCTCGGTATGATGAGCGGGGATTAGGTGGGTATGGCTGCGGTCCTCCACTGGCAGGACTGGTCCAATGGACAGTCAGTGACAGAGTTGGTTGAATTACCGTGATTGTGTTGAGATTAGTAGCATTGTATTGTGTTGATAATTGTAGTTGCCGTTGTCGTGTCTTATCTCAGTACTGACCTTGTGTGGTTGTTTGTTTGTTATGTGTCTGCCGTGATCCCTTATGGTGAGCAGTCGGTCTTAGCAGGTGTTGGTGATGTTGATAGCTGGAGTCCGGGTAGGGATGAGTTCTCACGAGATACCATGGTCATAGCGAGTAGTCCTTGAGTTGTATCTTTATGTCGTTTATTGGTTTAAATCGCTTGTAATATAACTTAATAGTTCTTTTATCGACATTTAATTATTACTAACCTCGGGCAACCGGGATGGTAACGTCCTTATATCCTAAGGAAGGCCTAGTTAAGGCTCCTCTGAATATGGGGGTGTTACACACGCGCCCAAAATGACCAAGAAACGAGTGAGATATGACCGTTTTACGAAAATTGGACAGTGCTGAGAATTGCTTAGGGTAATCGATCGAGTGGCTCTTACTCGATCGAGTGCACCTCTTGTTACTCGATCGAGTAGCCCTGGTAATTTTTTATGCGTGCTTCTGACCTTCACCTACTCGATCGAGTAGGTTGTACTCGATCTAGTGACCCCTGTTTTGGGTAATATGCTTATCTTTTTACCTCGTCGCATATCATGTTTAATTCAAGGGTGTTCTTTTATTTCTTTATGCATTGTTTTACGTATGTGTTGGTTCTGTTGCATAAGTTACCAGATCTTATGATGTAATGAGTAACACCTTATGATGGGAATGAGTTTGGTAGGGAGGACATGAGTTATATGTGGTTGTGTTGGATAGTGGAAAAGGAGAAGGGAAGATTGATGAGTTTATTGAGACATGGAGCAGGTTTTGTGAGATGTGGTGAGTGATATGATTGCGAGTTTGGGTAATATGTGGTAAGTGTATATGGGCAAGGGGTGATGTAAGTGTATGGAACGTGAGAATGAAAAGGATGAGATGAGGGATACGAATAGTGGCAAATTGGAATGTGTAGGGATTTGTGGAGGGAGATGGTTAGGAGTGTGTTGGTTAAGGATATATGTGATGAAAGGTCATTATAGAGGTATGGAAACAAATGGTGTATAGTGAGATAGAATTATGCAGGGATGTGTAGGTAGTGGCCGAGTTTGGGAATTTGTATCATTAAGAGGTGAAACTAGTGTGTTATTTCTTTGGCATTAACGGTATGAAATGAGTTTTGGTTTCTAGAGGCGAAAATAAATTTGTTGACGAGTAAACTTTGCTTGTGTGGACGGATTGGTGACAAGTGTGGGTGATAGCATAATGCGAGAAGATCCATGGTAAGAAAGAGAGAGATGGTACTGATATGAAATAAAGGGTTTTGAGTTTTGGAGCAATGAGAAGGTAACCGGAGCACTAAAGAGTTAGGTAGAAGGAACAAGGAGTTGAATTGTTAATTGATTTTGTCCAGTGTAAAAAGAAAAGAATGAGCAGAGTAAACTAAGAGAATGTTGACCGAAGTTTTGCGATATGGGAGTAAGGAATCACCGAGATGTAGGATACTATCATGAGGGTGTGAGTTAATGATTATATAGGAATTTCAGGACGACATGTTAGTCATGAGTTTCGGGGAATTGAGAGGAGTAAAAAGTTCGTAGAGTATTTGCACGGTAGAGTATTAAAGACAAAATTGGAATTAATGTTCAGGTAAATTTTGTTGATGGATTTGACGTTCGATATTTGGGATGTTAACCGAAGATGGGAAAGAAACCGTGATATTTAAAGGTGGGTGTAAGATATTTGTTATACGAACGGTGGTGGTGTTATGGTGTTGTCACTAGTGGTTAAGGGTGATGATAAGTAGGAAAGATAGCCATTCTAAAGAGGTTGATTTTGTAGAGGCCGGATTGATATGTATGGTTGTGAGAGTGCATGAGGTGTGGGTGTAGAAGGCAGTTACTAGTAGTTGGGTGTTAATGGTATGGTTACGTTTGTCAGGAGGTGATATTTATGCGAATGAGAGAATGTGTTATGAAGGGCATGCGAGTTAAGCTCGGGCGAGAGATAACCTTTTTCAAAAGCGAACTTACGTGATCGGGATTGACTAGTTGGATGTGATTACGGGTCTATGATGTGTATAAATGTTTTTGTGAGGTTCTGACCTCACGAGAAGTGATATTGTATGATTGTTATAAAGTTGTTATCTGAATGTACTGTAATATATTATATTTTGGGTACGGTAACCTAATGGAATGTTAATCAATTTATCTTTTTTAAAACCTTTCAAGAGAGAAAACAATTGCGTTGCTTTTGTTCTTCGCGTTACTATCAAATCCCAAAGGCTAAGGTTGTCGGATCGTCGTGTTCTTTACGCCGTTGAGTTCGTCGTGTCGTGGGTAAGATCGTTGTATGAATTTTATACCATTTTGTTTATTTTGTTTAAAGCCCTAATTGGGTAGATTGGGGGTTTTGGGAACATAATGTTATATTAGACGGTGATTGTAGGATTGCATGTTTGAAAGGAGCTGATTGCGTTGAAGAACGATTTTGATTAGCTGCTTTGTGACGATCTCGTGATTGCTTATTCCAGGTAGGGTTTCCCTACTCGGTTATTGGTTACATAAGTGTTGATGGTGATTGTATTTATTTTTTATCTATAACATGTTGGTTGTTGTGTTGGAGTTATTGTTGCATAATTATTGTTGTTTGTATGTGGTTCTCGAGGTGCGCCCTCGGCTGAAAGGAGTCACTTGCGAGAGTGGCTTCACGCCCTTAATTCGCCCTCTATGGAACCCGCTACAGGAGGGGATGTGCACATTAAGAAACATGGGTTATCGCTCGGATGAGATGAGCGGGGCTTAGTTGGGAACGGTTGCGGTCCCCAACTGGCGGCGAGGAATATCTGTTGCGATGGGTATTCTGGCAGGACCACACACTTTAGTGTGTAGTCAGGTGTGTGGAGTTGTGACGGAGTTTGGGTAATGTGTGTGTTGTATCTTATATATTGTGTTTTGTGTAATCAGTAACTGACCCCATTTAAATTTTTTAAAAACTGTGGTGATCTATTCGGGGGTGGTGAGCAGTTGTCTAGCAGGTATACTATTGTTGCACGCGGGATTAGCTGGGGATGGAGTCGCCACGAGTCTGATAGTAGTCTTCCGTAGTGTTATCATGAGACCTTTTGTTACTTTAGTTGTAGTTCGGTTTTAGAACAGTTGTACTTTACTTTACAGTCGGTTTTGTTGTAATCACTTAAACTTATCTATTAAAGTACGTTCTTTTGTGGTCTATCTGATATTCATTGCCTCGGGTAACTGAGATGGTAGCACTTTCATGCATTGGGTGGTCTTGGTAAGGCACCTTGGTGTATGGGGGTGTTACAAGGTGGTATCAGAGCGACGATATTGGAACCTGTAACTTATGAACCCAATCAATACAGATAGTCAAACTAAAATGAACCCGGGTAGGAGTTGTTAGGAGCTAATGCAAGGACTTGGGAGACGTCCTAAAGTCGCGAACTCGCCCTACAACTTTAAACTGGTCACTGTGGGGTGTTATGGGACCGCTATGTATTTACTAATGTTCTATTGCGTATGTTGGATGATTATGTATATATATGAATTTGTTGGATTAATGGTATGTGGTTGAAGGGAGGATGTGATTGAAAGGATGAAAGTAATCATATATGGTAATATGATTAGTGGTTAAGCTACTTGTTTACTGTTTTTTCATATGCATATGTTGGATAAAGTGTATGATAGATGATTTGGTGGAAAAGGTAAAGTAATGTTGCATAAGAATATCATTTCATGATTTATGCATGTTTATATGAAGGAAGTGAATTTTTATAATGTTGTTATGTTAGTAACATGTGAATATAATGTTTGCGTTTAATGTAGACATACATATATATTTTGTTGCGAAAAGTTATGGAATAAAAGTGTGCGGGCAAAACGTGATTGGTAAGTTGAATATTGTATGAGCATGATAGATGTTATTGTTTGGCTTTTGGTAGATAGTAACATGTGGTTGGAATTGGAGACGATACAATTAAAGACAGAATGGGAATGAATGTTCAGGTAAATTTTGTTGATGGATTTAACCTTCGATATTTGGGATGCTAACCGAAGATGGGAAAGGAACCGTGATATTTAGAGGTGGGTGTAAGAGATTTGTTATACGAATGGTGGTGGTGTTGTGGTGTTGTCACTAGTAGTTAAGGGTGATGATAAGCAGGAAAGATAGCCATTCTAAAGAGGTTTATTTTGTAGAGGCCGGCTTGATATGTATGGTTGTGAGAGTGCATGAGATGTAGGTGTAGGAGGCAGTTACTAGTAGTTTGGTGTTAATGGTATGGTTACGTTTGTCAGGAGGCAATAGTTATGTGAATGAGAGAATATGTTATGAAGGGCGTGCTAGTTAAGCTCGGGCGAGAGATAACCTTTTTCAAGAGGTAACTTATTTGATCAGGATTGACTAGTTAGATGTGATTACGGGTCTATGATGTGTATAAATGTTTGTGTGAGGTTCTGACCTCACGAGAAGTGGTATGGTATGATAGTTATAAAATTGTTATACTAATGTTCTGTAATATATGTTGGGTACGGTAACCTAATGGAATTTTATTCAAAAAGTAATATTTGAGTGATATGGCATGGCTAGTTATACTTGTATGTGTATTCATGATATATGTTATTCCGTGAAAAAGGTATGGATGATATTCATGAGGTTCTTATCTGTTTATTCCGTGTAATATGTTGCGTTGTGATCTAGTAAAGCGGTTTTGAGTCGTTTTCTTATCCGGAAAGTTATACTGAGTCGGTGTTTATGGGAATTGTGTAAGTTGCGATGACTATCGATGTGGTTGTTGTGCCTCAGGGGATGATCCGGGCACGGTACTTCATGTTGTGATGCGGGTATTTTCGCGCTGCGGTGCGGCTGTTGGTGGCGGTGTTGCGATGCCGTCATCGGTTGTGGTGGAGTAGGAGGGATGACTACGATACGAGCTTTCGAAAGTACATACCAGTTATACATAGATTATTGCTTTGTTTATTGCTGTTTCCTGCGAGTTTCGGTTTGGACAGATACACGATTGTTTTGTGGGGGTAGAGTATGATATGGAAGACAGTTGTGTATGTTTCAGTTGTTGTCATGGTATAGTGATATCCTGTTGATGGGACAAAGTTGCGAGAGGTTGATGGAGTACTTGCGATCTTCTTTTAGAGGAGGCATTGGTTGACATAGTAATGGCGAGTTATTTGTGGAATATGTGTTGTACATATCCGGAAGGTGCAGGTGCTTCGTAATCTTTATTGGGACAGTGAGTATAGGGTGTTGGAAATTAGTGTCTTTTTTTTTTGCAAGAGTGGCAAGCCATATTATTCATCCATTGAGGGAATAAAGAGGCCGGATCTTACAAAGATATATCCAATAATTAGACTACTCAATTTAGAGTCCCAACTATCTCATCCTCATAAGACGGGTGAGTTACAAATAATAACCTAGTACTTACAAAGAATTGAATTCGTTTAGTAACATAATCAATCGTGCGTTCAACTTCTTTGAAAATATGTGCATTTCTTTCCTCCCATATGCAGTATACAGTAGCCCCCAAACAACTAGCAAACCAAGATGCTTTCCAAGGTTTCCTTACCTTTCTACCAGCCAGCCATCGTAATTCCTTACTCAGGTCCTCAGTTCTATTGTATAGTTCCAACCAGGCCAACGCATTTTTCCAAACACCAGCAGCAAAGTGACATTGAAAGAACAGGTGCTTATGCGTTTCACAGTGAGTCTTGCAGAGTATAAAGCGATTCACAAAACAAAATCCCTTCATGCTCAAGTTATCAATTGTAGCTAACTTCCTCTGCATAGCTAAAACCATGATAAAACTATGCTTTTGAAGGACAACTCTAAGCTAAACCCCTTTTGTCCATGGTAGCCGTGCTCCCTTATCTCTGAAGTTATCATACAACAGGCGTAGTTGTAACTTTCCATCCTTTACACAACTGTTCAGAAGGGATCTAGCTAACTCAACTCCTCCTGCCTTTGTTATCAGTTCATTCTTCGCATACAGAATACTCCTCTAGCTCTCTGAATGGTGAGGTTTAATCTGCATATCCCAGAAAGTGTGTGCTTTGATATTGTAGGATAGATTCCATTGAGTCCATGTACTATTTGATGAACTATCTATCGCCCATATCCATTTGCATAAGATACTTTTGTTCCAAGCTAAGATCTCTTTTATATTGAAACCTCCCTCATGGTGTGGATAACAACAGGATGTCAAATTCTTCATTATGAGCTTCCTAGTCCCTTCTTAAGATTGCCAAAGGAATTGTCTACAGAATTTGTTGATGAGCTTTATAACTCCTTTGGGAATCAATAAAGTAGCACACCAGTATTGCTCCAAACCAAAAATGACAGTGTTTATCAAAGTTATTCTCCCTGCATTGGAGAGCCTGTGTGTAGGCCCAGTAACTCATTGCTTTCTGAATTTTATTTAATAAATCAGCAAACATAGTCTTGTTCAATTTTCCTTCATTTAGTGGGACTCCCAAATATCTGAAAGGGAAAACTCATTCAATAAACCCAGTGTTCCTCAGAATGGTCTGCTTAACATCTTCTCTAATCCCTCCCATGTAGATACTTGTCTTTTCAGGGTTAGCTTTCAACCCAGACATGCTTGCAAAGGTGTGCAGGGAATCAGTTACAGCTTGGACAGAAGGAGTATTACCCCGAACAAATATAATTAAATCATCTGCAAAGATAAGGTGATTGAGCCCTATTTTGCCACATTTTGGATGATAAGTAACCTACTTCTGCCTATGTATCACCCTCAACAGTCTAGACAGTATTTCCATGCTCATAACAAATATAAATGGAGATAGAGGATCTCCCTGCCTCAGCCCACTGGCTCCCTTAAAAAACCCATTAGCATCTCCATTAACATTCACACTAAACCAAGTTGATGTAATGCAACCCATTATCCATTTCTGAAACTGAATTGGGAAATCAAAGACCTGTAGCATTTGACCAATGAAGTCCCACTGCAAAGAGTCAAATGCTTTCTTGATATCAATCTTCATAAGACATCTAGGTGATATGCCTTGCTGCCCTTAACATTTAATCAGTGACTGGGTGAGCATAATATTTTCATATATGCTCCTACCTTCCACAAAAGCCCCATGTTCTTTGCCCACCACTTTAGGTAATAAGGGTTTAAGTCTGCTACATAAAATTTTGCTCACTATTTTATAAAAAACAGAGCAACAAGCTATAGGTCGGTAATCAGTAACAGACTGAAACACAGGTTTCTTTGGAATCAAAGCCAATAAAGTGGTATTTGCCTGCCTAGATAGAACCCCATTTTAAAGAAAGCTAGGACTGCTGCACAAAAATCACTTTTTATGGTTTCCCAAGATTTCTTAAAAAACTGAGAGAAGAACCTATCTGGCCCAGGACTTTGTTGGAATATGTGTTCTCCGACAATGATGCGATCACAATTGTCGATCATAATGATCACATGTTTAAATCTCATTTTAAGAATACATGTGGGATGTAATATTTTTACAGTCAGCTGGTCCACACATATCGGTAATGATTGGCTGACTAGAGTTTGACATTACTGTCGTGCGACGGTGGTGATCAGTTGATCCCCTTAGGTCATACCTATAGGGAAATACTCTTAATTGATTATTTAATTAATCGTATAACGATACGAGTTAATTAAATTGCTTAAAATTGACAGATGATTTTGTGAGTATAATTAACGTATCTTATTGTAATATGATTAAATGAGACACGGTCTAAGTAATCGAATTGTTTTATTACTTAGATGAAATTATTGTTTACAGAAACAATTGAAACGGAATGAATAAATTATTATAAATACAGAATGTTGTAGTTTATAATTCGGAAACACTTTACGGTACAAGTAATTATGAATTACTAGGTTAATTATATAAGTGACATATTTTATTAATATGTTGATTTTTAATTGTTAAAAATACATTTGATATATACCTAATGTCATGAAACATGTTACATGTGACAAATTGACAACTTAATGTGTAAAATGGATTTTCCATTTTACATCATATGTGCCGAAATAAGGAGGGAGTATTAGGCTTATTATTGTGTTAATTTTTAGTGGAAAACACAATCATGAAAGCTAACTACTAGCCATGCAACCCTATAGCTTTTGAGAAGAGCAACTATTGCATGCATAAGCTCCCCAAAAGCCACCCCCCCCCCCCCCAACCGGTTTTCCATGTGAGGAACCCATATGGTTTTCTCTATTATTATTGATTCATTTGAACAAAAAAACATTTTCTAGTGTAAGAAAGGTGTTTATCTCTATCTTTTGTGAAAATCCTAGAGAAATAAAACTCCATCATCTATTCTCTCTAAAACCGAAATACAAGAGAGAACAAAAATTATTTTGTGTCATATTTTAAGTAAAACTAATATTGTTACTAGATCTAAATAATATTGGTTATTATGAGTTTTTCTTGGGTATATGCTTTTGGGAGGGATTCTATACTTGAATCCTTCTTCTTCCATTTGGAGAGCTCAAGAACAAGTGAGTAGGAGAACTCACTTGTGCCCATATATCCGAAAATCATATGGTGAGATAACGATTTCTTCACTTATCTTTTTTAGTTTGCATGCATAAGATTTGTAATTAATTTTATGACTAAATTAATTTTGAAACATATATGAATACGTTGAGTAATGAGATATAGATTTCTAACAAGCGGTATCAGAGCGCACAAGGTTGTTTGCAAGCAAATCGGTTATAGTTTTTCCGAGTTATACGATTAACATATAAAACTTATAAATTTGTGTTTATTATGATATATCACGAAATTTATTGTGCATGTTAAATTTTCTGTTCCTAAAATGTTTTAGGATATTTTGGTTTAATTTATGGATTTTATTGTTCATTTTATATAATATTGGCATTAAAATGTGATTTTTATGATAAAAATGTCATTTTTGGACGAAAATTAGCTAAACTTCGAATTTTTCAGTGGTTTTTGGATATGTTTTCACATATATTATTTTTAGATGATCTAAAAATTTTCAAAATTTTTGGAGTTCTTATGCTCGAAATATGGATTTTTCATGATAAAAATCGAATTTAAATGAAAAATAGGTTAATATGAGAAGTATTTCGAATCTAGTCATAGAAATTTAGTATGTTGTCACATGAAATTTTACAAGATGTGTGTAAAATAATAGGCTATAATAAAATCTTTATGCATGATTTATGATTTTTTGATGAAAAATAACATAAATAGTGACTTAATTAGTATAAATTGCTAAAACATACTTCATGACTAAGGAAAAACGTGAAATATTGCATTTTATTACCTTTTTCAGATCTAAAATTGAAAAGTTGATGAATATAATTTTTCTCATATTTTTATGATTATTATTGATAAATCCGATAAACCGCAACATAATTTTTCGGATAATTTTACGAAATTTTAACCTAAGTTTTTGAACATTATGAGTGTCATGGTATTTTTCCAGAATGTTCATAAGTTTAAATTTTGAATTTTGAATTTATTTGAAATTTTATGATTTATTTGGAGTTTATAGCATTTTATTATAATTTTGAGTCCATTAATGAACAATTTTAAGAAATATGAGTTAATTATAGTCAAATAGTTAGTGAAGACTAATTTTGAGTCATAAGTTGGTTAGGGTAATTAACTTGTGCATAAATATGATTTTATGTAATTTATTGTGATTTTAAAAGGTTGAATCACGCAAATCCGTAAAAACCGTTAAATATACGATATTGGCTCCTTAAAGGCGATTTAGCATAAAATTGGGCATGTTCATACATATTATAATGCTTCATTTTATTTATGATTGTCATAATTTTATTTTATGTAATTTTTGAATTATGTAATTTTTACTTAGTATGGCCTTAGCTTTTAATTGCTATTACCCGAAATGTATGGAAATATCGATTCGGTTATAATTTTTTGTGATCTCGTATCACCGTTTTGTAATTTAATAGATTTATTTTTACTTTAATTACAAGTGTATAATAGGAAATTATGTAATTTGTTATGTAATTTATTTATTTTGGAGTTCCTTGAAGACGATGTCACTCAAGAAGGCGATACATAAAGACGGTGTTACCTCGAGATGCGTGCCAAAACCGAAGTTCAAGGGACCAATGGAGTTGGTTTCCGAATATGTAATAGTTAATTAGATTTTCTATTTTAGGAAGGCCATACTAGGATTTAATTTATGCTTTGCATTTTATTTATATGTCGCATGCATCGCTAAATCGCCATAACTAAAACATGCATTATCATTTTAATCGAGTTTATCGACCGTGTCAATTACAATTATCGTAGTTCACCGCTTTAGTTCACTTAAAATGTGATAGATAATAAATTGACATGACCTCTCGCTAAAAATAAACAATTGAGACATAGCCTTACCAAAAAGTAGAAACCATGAAAACCTATTTCATGAGGGAGTGCACTCGGCCATCCCGGGGTACAAACCTTGTTACGTAGGGGAAGTGGGTGATAAATGTCTATCCACCGAATTCGTGTTGATGAGGGTTTCATCGGCTATCCCGTGCCCAAGTTGATGTGGATTTGGATCATGGACACATTTATTCGAAATTTGTATTGAGCTCAACGGAAGTATTCGTGACCGTAGTCGCATGTGTTCCGGGCTATAGATAAATATTAGAGTAATTTTATCGACCGAGAATTCTAAAAGTAGAATCGATTAAAGAGTAAGTCCACCGAGTTATGTTGATAAGGGTTTCATCGGCTATCCCGTGCCCAAGTTAATATGAATTTGGATCTCGGAATCATTTATCATAGTTGGGTAGAGGTCACTATGTAAATGCTTTACTTGTTATCTACAAGTGTTATTATAACGATGAATGTTTTTGTTTTCACTATTCCGTTGTCATATTGTTCTATTTCTTTACCACAATTCATATACGATATCATTTCGATTTTTGATTCAAATCTCCATTAAAACATGGTAACTAAAGACAAATATGAATTTTCTTCTAAAACCTCATATTATCCATTGGAAGGATCTCTTGTAAAGAGTATAGATAAAAGTTATTCATTATCAAACAGGTTTTTGATTCTTGACTAACACATCTACTTACAATGGATTGTTTTTCATATACTTAATTTAATTAAGTACCTTGAAGCGATAAATTGTTTTGGTAATTAGATTTGTCAGAATTCGTAATTGACCAAAATAACGCAACCACTTTAATGAAAGTTCTAAGACTAAAACGATTGAATTGAAGAGTAATCTTCATAAGATTCAACTTTGCTTCTCTAAGTAAAGACTCTTTGAAATGAGTGGGAGCATTCTCTTAAACCGTTAAGAAAAGGATGAGGTTCAAGAAGTAAAGATTATAATGGAATTGATACAAGGTAATGTTAAAAGTAAAGTTGTTGATAATAGCGATACTAAACCTATCAATCCCGACCGATAAAGTTTCCACTGTCTTAAATGTTGGAAACTAGAAAGGAAACTACCTCAAATTATTGAAGAATCAACAAGTTAGTTGTGGGACATCTAATGGGACCTTCTTCTTTAAATGCTTGTTTGATTAAACATAAATTTTGCTAGTACTACTTCGTCAATATTAGAAACCAGTGGAGGTTTTCATCATTGTATTCGACACATAAGATGATTAGAATATGACGACTAGCAGCAATAATGTCGAGAGATAGAGTAATTGTGTACTCAATCAAGTTTTTGGATTTAAAGTTGTACTTAATTGTGACTATTAAGTGCATAAACTCTAAATAAGAATATAAACTTGTTAAAG
Organism: Silene latifolia; assembly: GCF_048544455.1. Classification (NCBI taxonomy): domain Eukaryota; kingdom Viridiplantae; phylum Streptophyta; class Magnoliopsida; order Caryophyllales; family Caryophyllaceae; genus Silene; species Silene latifolia. The sequence continues at coordinate 86,684,348 of NC_133534.1, forward strand.
ATACAAAAGAGGTTTCACTTTTGTGACTCTATACACCATAATTTGATGTATGGCTAGCCCATTATCAAGGTGATTATATTCTAAACCAAACTAGAATAACACATCATGTAGATGATGTAAGACTCAAATCGGTAACCCAAGATTAAACCTTAAATTTTGGAATGATGAACGCAAAGAGTTATCGAGTACTCTTGAAACCATTAGATTGTTAATGGTATATGCGTATCTTGTATTCAAAGCAAGATGTCTCGTGCCTTTTGGTTGAAAAGGAGATCGAGGTTGTAAATCATTGATCCATAATAGGTTGATCATTTTCTTTTACCAACGATTTAATTGGTATCATGTGTTCACTTAATAAGGTAAATAGAGAAATCTTTGAAGAAGTTCAAAGAGTTCACGGAATCACTATTTAGTCGTGATAGGGGTTATCAAAGTGAAGACTTTGATATAAGCCAAACGAAATGTGACATAGTATCACAGGTTAATCTCTCTTAACACGCATTATGGGATAATATGTGGTTGGATAAAGAATTCAAACGCTATTCGATATGGTTTGGACTTCAATCAAGTTACCTTGAGTTACTTGACCCTTTTGGGGAATTTATCATTTTTGTCTAAATTATTTTCCACTAAATCTAAACGAATCATATGAGATATGAAATGGTAATGTACCATGTTTGTAAGCTTACACAAGAAACAAATACTCACTTTTCCCATTCAATTATCACGAGTACAACAAGTTTGTGACTCGTGAAGCTATCTTTCTAAAATACAAGTTTATTTCTAGAAGACAGAGTGGGAGAAATTATTAAAGAGCCACAAAGAATGTTATGTCGCTATCAACTGGTCTTTCTTGGCTACATGAGACGTTTTGTGAAAGACGTTGTTTCTTCAAAACCTAGGAGGTTAAAATCATCACTCGTTGAAGATGATGAATTAGTGTTACTTTTGGAAAGTAAATAGATTGTAACTTACAAAGAAATCATTTGATTCAAGTTGATTACTTCTAGAAAGTAATGGACATATGACTTACATGAGAATGTTTAAGTCACAACTCAATACAAGGCTTAGAGCCATGAAAATCCGAAATTAAAGGCTTGATTAGTTGCAAAGGGTTTTGCACTAATAAAGAGAGATTTCAAAGCTTGATTGGTAGCAAAGGGTTTTGCACTAGTTGAAATGCTTAAGTCTATTTGGATCTTCTTAGGGATTGTGTTTTACATAGCGAGTGAATCTAAAACCCACTTCTTCAAAAGAAGGAATGTATTCAATACATGTCATGAGTTTTATAGATTCTTACAATCCTAAGATAATGTGAAACTTAAGAGAGGGTCTTAAGTAGGACATCAGTGAGTTGGAATCAATGTTTTGATCATATTATAAAACTTTTCTCGATAAGTCGAGAAGTTGTGTTTATACATGGAGTTTAGTGGGAGTTACGGAAATTTTAATTAGTCTTATATGTAGATGACATATTGATCATTGAGAATGATTTAAGACTTTGGAGAAATATAGTACATCTTTAATATTCGGATTTATGAAGATAAATCTACATGATATTAGCGTCAAATAAGAAGTCTTATGTTTATAAGATTCATGACTAGTTCAATCAAGTTGAACATATTTGATTGATTCCATTCTCTTCCGCTGTCGAATCAATTAAATAGGAAATGATGTATAACACTTCATATACTTTGAGTATGATGAATTGTTTTAAAATCGAATTCAAGAAATAATTACCAAGTAGCCATATTGATTACCCTTAAGTGCTTGCAGAAGCATTAAGGATATAATGCAAAGTGTTTTTGATGCAATTTTGTGTAAGGGTATTACACAAGTGACAATTGACAATTGAGATTGCGCATGGTTTCTGACAAAACCATAATCAAAACACATTAGGATGGTTAAGATACCATTGTGGCCATGTTAATTAAGAAGTAGATTTTCTAGAATCGTTCTAGGCAATAAAGAACAATGAGAAATATTTACAACGGAAATTGAGTACACTTGCAATCATGGGATGTGCAAGAAGGATGAGTCCCACACACTGTGAAAACAATGGGAGCTATTCTAAGGCTAGAAGGCCTATGTCTTGATTGGATCTCGACACGTACTCAGAAAGTTTTGTAATGCAAATGTATACATTACAAAGGAAAACGAGTATGTAGTAAGGTTGAGTAAGGTACAAGAAATTGATAAAACCTACTAACCAAAGCCTTCTCAAAGGCTAAACATGATGAGTCATGTCATTTCAATTGAATTGAAATGAACAACTACGTACAAGATCAAATTAGATTATAGAACATGAAATAGTAATCAGGCATTGACTATTAATATGTGATAATCGCATTTGTCGTTGGAGTTTTACTTTAAAACTCTTTTATTATACTTTGTTACATCCAAACGGGTTGTAGAGACAACGTTGAACCCCGTTAAAGTGAACCCGGATTAACATGGTATTCGCCCATAGTCACTTGTATGAGGTGACGTCTCGAAGTGACTAGAGTGTGATGCGATTGATGGCAAGTTCAAGTGCCATAGAGTCATGTGAGATGACTAGTCGATCATATAGGCAGACTGTTAGGAACACTTTGTCGGGCAGTGACCGCTTATAGAGTTCTGGCAAATTTATATAGCCTGATCGTGGCAAGAGCTACTATAGTATTCTAATGAGTCAATTCTTTTGACTAAAGACTGTTCGCCTAAGGTGGCACAGTTTCAGATTAACTTTGATTTGTGTTACTACGACCTTCGTAAATGGGGTCAAATGGGCATATTTTGGGTTATGATGGCTGTGGCTAGTCGAAGGGAATAAGTGCGATAGGAATTGTCCACCCCCTTGTCACGGTTAAAACAATATCTCAGGGCCACTCGAAGTGTAATGAACTGGAAATGCGTGGCCACGCTCGGAAGGTATCTATGATAGATAAATCTGGTCAATCAGTTATTCTCCAGATCGAGGAAACCACTCTCAATATGATCACTTGCAAGTACGACCCGAAAGACACCTTGCATTGAGTGGAAGATAGTAATAGGACAAGAGAATTGGTGACACACACTTGTCGAGGACAAGTGGGAGATTGTTGGAATATGTGTCCTCCGACAATGATGCGATCACAATTGTCGATCATAATGATCACATGTTTAAATCTCATTTAAAGAATACATGTGGGGTGTAATATTTTTACAGTCAAATGGTCCACACATATAGGTAATGATTGGCTGACTAGAGTTTGACATTACTGTCGTGCGACGGTGGTGATCAGTTGATCCCCTTAGGTCATACCTATAGGGAAATACTCTTAATTGATTATTTAATTAATCGTATACCGATACGAGTTAATTAAATTGCTTAAAATTGACGGATGATTTTGTGAGTATAATTAACGTATCTTATTGTAATATGATTAAATGAGACACGGTCTAAGTAATCGAATTGTTTTATTACTTAGATGAAATTATTGTTTACAGAAACAGTTGAAACGGAATGAATTAATTATTATAAATACAGAATGTTGTAGTTTATAATTCGGAAACACTTTACGGTACAAGTAATTATGAATTACTAGGTTAATTATATAAGTGACATATTTTATTAATATGTTGATTTTTAATTGTTAAAAATACATTTGATATACCTAATGTCATGAAACATGTTACATGTGACAAATTGACAACTTAATGTGTAAAATGGATTTTCCATTTTACATCATATGTGCCGAAATAAGGAGGGAGTATTAGGCTTATTATTGTGTTAATTTTTAGTGGAAAACACAATCATGAAAGCTAACTACTAGCCATGCAACCCTATAGCTTTTGAGAAGAGCAACTATTGCATACATAGGCTCCCCAAAAAGCCAACCCCCCCCAACCGGTTTTCCATGTGAGGAACCCATATGGTTTTCTCTATTATTATTCATTCATTTGAACAAAAAAACATTTTCTAGTGTAAGAAAGGTGTTTATCTCTATCTTTTGTGAAAATCCTAGAGAAATAAAACTCCATCATCTATTCTCTCTAAAACCGAAATACATGAGAGAACAAAAATTATTTTGTGTCATATTTTAAGTAAAACTAATATTGTTACTAGATCTAAATAATATTGGTTATCATGAGTTTTCCTTGGGTATATGCATTTGGGAGGGATTCTATACTTGAATCCTTGTTCTTCCATTTAGAGAGCTCAAGAACAAGTGAGTAGGAGGACTCACTTGTGCCCATATATCCGAAAATCATATGGTGAGATAACAATTTCTTCACTTATCTTTTTTAGTTTGCATGCATAAGATTTGTTATTAATTTTATGACTAAATTAATTTTGAAACATATATGAATACGTTGAGTAATGAGATATAGATTTCTAACAGACTTTTCCCAGAGTCAATGGAAAACAAAGCTTTCCTGATCTCCAATTCCTCTACAGGCTTGCATAAGTGAGTCCAATCAGACTCCTCAGTATTTGGCCCTTCCAGAAGAGTGGGTAAGGCAACAGTATCCACCTTCTCTCCCAATAACCATTTATAGTAGTCAACAAAAGCTTGATTTACTTTAGTAATTCCTTCCCTTACATTTCTTTCCTTGTCAGTTATGCGTCCAATTATACTTTGGTGTTTCCTAGCTGCTATTCTAGCAAAGAAATAGCTAGTAGGAGCATCATTGTATTTAATGTCTTGTACTTTGGACCTTTGCATAAGACTACTCCTCTCCATTCATCTTAAAGTCCAGTAGTCCTCCGAAATTCCCTTTTCTTGAGCAAGATAATAAGGATCAAGAGGGTTCTGCTGAAGATGCTTCTGGCAGGCCTTTAAATCCTTCTTAGCAGTCCTAACTCTCATATATATATCAGTGAAATTCCTCTTATGAAGGTCAACTAATTTCTGCCTGACATTCTTAAGTCTTGCAAACAGCCTAAACATAGCATTACCCTTTACTGGGATCTGCCAAGCCTGAGAGACAAGAGCATTATAATCCTGGTGTTCCTCCCAACAGTTTAAGTAACTAAAGCTCCTTTGAAACTGATAAGTTTCCTTAACTTAAACCAATAGAGGGGAATGATATGAGATTCCAGCAGGTAGGATTGTTACCTGTGTATGAGGGTATTGAATTAACCAATTTGGATTAGTTAAAACCCTGTCTAGTTTAGACCAAATCTTAGCTTCCCCCTCCCTTTTATTTGTCCAAGTATAATCACTGCCATAACCCTGTAAATCATCCAGATTGCAATCCAGAAGACATTTATTGAAAGCTAAGATCTCAGCTAAGGATGGTGGATTTGGACCCAGTCTTTCCTCCATATCCCTAACAATATTAAAATCACCCATAATGATCCATTCAGTAACAGTTGGTGTTAGTTGCCTGAGTTCATCCCATAAACTTTCTCTAATATCTCCATCATTGCTTCCATAAATGAATGTAACATTAACCACTTTATTAGACACATGGTGCAGAAGCTCCACATGAATCAATTGTGCATGAACTCGAAAATAAATTACAGTCATCAGTCTTTTATTTATGAAAACCCATATTCTCCCATTATAATGATGAGAGTAATTATTTAAGATGCAGTAAGAAGGGAAAAACCTACTAATAGCAGCATCATTACTTATTTTTACTCTAGTCTCCAATAAACCAAACACCTCTACTTTATTTGAAAAAAAATAGCCCCTAACCTCCTGCTGCTTTATTGGGTCATTAAACCCCCTTATATTCCATGAGGATATTATCATTGACCAGGATCGGGGGGTTCCTCATCCTGAGTAGCTTCCAATGTGGAGAGTACCTCAATATCTTCATTTGTCTGCAACACAGAGTAAGTGATACCCGTCGTTGTGAGTACCATAAATAATATTTATAAAACCTATTAAAACTAACAAAAGCTAGTGGTAACAGGGTCAAACCACAGAGAGGCGATGTAATTATTAGATGTCTAATTTCAGTCTAAGGTAACAGTATGTGGGGATTGAGTTGATTTGGTCTATAGCTAAAGGCAAATAAAAGACAGTAAACTAAATAAACGGATAAAATCAAGAATTAAAAGGGTGCAAGGATGGTCGGTTCACTATAGTTTCGGCGGCAGCAAACTAGGTAGGTCTAAAACAATCACGTGAGACGGGAAAATAAGAGGTCCTCTCGGTCCACTCTCACGGGTAGCATCTTTCGATCTCGCTACAGGTCCCTAATACCACTAAAACTGACTTTCGTCCTGAAGAGTGATTAAAGGTCTAAATTAATCTATCTTTCGATCTAATTAATCTAGTCGTCTTAATTAGGCAGGCTATCTCCCTCCCCTATCTTTCGATCTTTATTAGGTCGGTCAAATCCCAGGTATTCAACTGGTCGCGTGCACTCGATTCGTCAAACACGACAATTAAAACAATTAAAACAAAACAATCTCAACGTGGCCAGTCGATCGACCAGGGAACCCAGTCGATCGACCGGCATGCGATTTCAGGCCATATTAATTCTAATGCCGCCTAACCTACAGTTCCCCTACATCCTAGCACGAATAAATTAGCTACTCATGGTACTGATAAAAACAACAATAATGATAACGGAATAAACTATTGGATTCATGCTTGAAATAATCAAATAACAAATAGCAATAAACGATAATTGGCTTTGGATACTAACTAGCAATTCTATATCTATGGATGCAAATAAAGTAATAAACTGAAAATAGGAGCAGGATAGTACCAAATGAAATTGCAGAAGAAAGATCCGAAAACCGAATTGTATTGAATACCCAACAATATTAAGAACCCTAATGAATTAACAAAACTAATGAAAACTAAATGAAATGGAATTAAAAACTGAATGTATCAAAAACTGCCTGATTGTATCTGTAAACTAGGTTACCTTATAAAGGAAAAGTACGCAACTCTTCTCCCTAAACCTAGAACACATTGGGCTTTCTATTCCTCGTTCTATTGATTCACGTCATAGTAGCGGCTTGGTCGATCGACCATAGGCAGCGGTCGGTCGACCGCTCTATGCTGAACAGTAGTTCCTGAAAGTGGTGCGTTGGTCGATCGACTAAGGGGGCCAGTCGATCGACTGCTTTAGCTGATACTTGACTTCTAATTCTCGTAGATTTGTCTTTCGGGCCTAGAAATGCGCACCAAGCTCGTTCCTTGAGTAAATACTTCATGTCAAATGCAATGCAAGATACTCGGGGACAGATTTAGCTCAATGTCTACTCATTTCCGCATAAATCTGCAATATTACATAAAAATACGAAAGTAGACGAAATGGGGCAAATAGTAGCCTTCAACCACATAAATGAGCTCTGAAATGCGTGTAAAATAGGGTGTAAAACATCATATAATTGACACGCATCAAACTTCCCCAAACCAAACTCTTGCTTGTCCCCAAGCAAGAACTAGACTCGATCTATAGGAACGAGTTCAATCTCAGAGCGAAATGCAATTGAATAGCCTAAACCAATTTAATGCAAAATTAACAATCAATCAGTAACGTGAATCATGCAAACGAGTTATGGAGTCGTTAAAAACTGCTGAACCGTCAACTATGGGGACTCATCAAATTGGACTCTCACGGGTCGCTCAAATCACTCAAATAAGCACAAGGTGAATTTGTGTAAAAGATAGAAAGAATTCATTTTGTTAGTGACACTCATCTAACTACGACCTATAAGAACATTGCCTGCAATATAATATGAAAGTAATCTCTACAACCGTACATATGCATTCCAACCGAACAAATGACCATGACACATGCCGAGGTATATATGGGATATGTGAGGTAATGGGCAGGAAAGGCAAAACATTTATGGGAATGTGGGGGTACAGGTGATCAAGCTAGTACCGCAAAAAAACCATATGACAATATCCACTTCTTGCTCAAACTTCAATCCACACGGTGCTATAGCAAGCACAAAACTCACAATCTCCGAAATAACCAACTCCCCATAAGGTACAAATGAAACATGGGAGCAAAAATCGCCATTTAATAAAGACTTGAATCATGTGAATTAATTTTTCTTTTTCTCTTCTCGGGCGGCGGTCGATCGACCATAATTGGCAGTCGATCGACTGCCTCTACAGTACAGCACTCTTTTTTCTTTTTTTTCGAATCATTTTTCTTCTTTTCTTTTTTTCTTTCTTTGTTTCCTTCTTTCAATTTCCCAACATCATCTCAAAATGAGCATAGCTACCAAAAACGAAGTAACAATCCCAGAACATAAACTACTAGCTTGACAAGGGCAGGCTAAATGTAGGATGTAGTTAACGGGACAAAAAGGCTATTTTTGGCAGTGTAGGGCTTATGGGGAAAATGAGAAAAGGGGACCTCTACCACATGTGTCAACTAACCACAAACCGAATGCATACAGGTATTAAGCAGATTAAGTTCATATTTATGCACATTTGTGTAACATGTCTCATAAGGAGTAACTACTCACATCCTAGATAAACCGGTCATAGATGTCATCAGTTATAGGCTCTAAATCTCAGAATATATAAGTAGTTTGCCAAAAATCAAAGTCAAGTCTAAGGTCCAGCAAATAAGTTAACGAAAACTCGTAGACTATGCAAATGATTCTACTAATAACATGTCAATTTAGCAAGGCTTAGGCAAAAACAGATGCAAATGCAATGTCATCATCGAAATACTACCGTTCCGACTCAACCTATATGCTAAAATAAACGTGCATTTTTTGAAATTTGTTGAAATTTTTCAATTTTTTTGAAATTTGTATATATAAAAGAATTTAAACAACAATGCAAACTGAAATGTAAACGTGAATGCAAAAACATATGAAATGCAACGCAAAACCCTTCCCCAAAACAAATCGCGCAATGTCCCCATTGTGCAAAATCATGTAATGAAGAAAAGGAAAACGGGAATTTGCGAAAAATTAAGTAAACAAAACATGAAGTGAAGACAAGGAGACTCACAAGACTTTAAGCGCAGCAAAAGGAAACCTCCTTAAACCAGCGTGAGTTAGGAGGTTTCAGTAGCCAGCAGTGCTACCAATAGGTACCTGAAAAGACAACAATACCACGCATAAAACCGAGAAAGCAATGTTGAAGCGGTAATTATGAGCAAAATTAAGAAGATGGAAGAAATCAAATATATGATGGAAAATAAAGTGGAGTAGAAAACTCCCTTAATTCCGGAAATCGACCAAACACAGCAGGGGAGTGATTGTAAACAGGTACAGCAGCGTCCTCGGTCGATCGACCACATTACTCAGTCGATCGACCAATGTGTCAGGAACAAAAGCTCCTGAAACTGTGCAGCTCAGTCGATCGACCATAAGAGTCAGTCGATCGACTGGAATAACTGCTGTAACTTTCCGATTTCTTCGAATTAGCTCAATAACTTGAGCTAATGAGGTCTAAAAACCTGCAAATGCACAATAATACGCGCCCAAAATTACGCAAAACCCAAAGTAACCATCTAAAGTGTTTAAAATCCTAAGCAAAGTTAAAATACGAAGTCTCGCGCACACAAAAGCAAGAAATAAAAAGGTTCAACGAAAGCAAATAAAATGTATAGTTTGTGAAAAAGTCTCAATCAACTAATAGTTGATCAAGAACGGCCATGGAATGGCCCACTTGACTGGCTTCTGGCTACAAGAGGTAGCCTCAATAGTGCTCATCTTCTCAACTGCACTCTTCTCAGCTTCATCATCCGTCAAGCTCAACGGATCAACATGTCGGACATCTTCCCACTCAATGACCTCCTCTGACTCGTCGGAATCCAGATCAGATTCCGTTGCTTTGGTAGCTCATCTTCGGGCTCCTCATCAGTGCCATAGCTAAGCATCCTAGACCACCTCTTTGAATGATCGGCTCCTTCACAGCTGGAGCAACATGTGGCTCTTCCTTCCCCAAACCAGCTCCTGCAATGTCTAAAACAGAAGAATCTTCCTCCACTTTGCTCCCAATCTGGGGCGGAGGTGTCACAACAGGAGTAGGAATAGAGACAGGCATATTAGGAAGTATAAAATAAGATTTCTATTTAGAAACCGTATTGCAAGTGACAGGCCACATAGGGTCTTTCTTCCTAGCTATATGGGCAAAGACAATGGAATGCTTCCCTACCTTAAAGGTCAAAGTACCCGAACCAACATCAATAACCGCACCAGCAGTGTGCAGGAATGGTCTACCCAAAATAATAGGAATGTGGGCATCTTCGGGCATATCGAGTACCACGAAGTCAACAGGGAAGAAAAACATCCCTATTTGCACGGGGATGTCCTCTAAGACTCCTATTGGCTGGACCGCAGAGCGATCAGCCATCTGTACTGTCATGTTGGTTACTGAAAACCTAGTCAATTTGAGCTTCCTAGCAAGACTCAAGGGCATTACACTAATACTGGCTCCTAGGTCACATAAGGCTTTCTCTATAGGAAAGGTGCCAATATTACATGGGACAGAAAAACTACCCGGGTCTTCTAGCTTAAGGGGTGCAGTATGGGTCAAATAAGAGCATGACTCCTCAGTGAGTGCGACAGTGTGCACAGTATCAAGTGACTTCTTTTTAGATAAAAGTTGTTTCATGAATTTTGTGTAAGCAGGCACTTGATTGACCAATTCAAGGAAAGGAACTTGCACATTTAAACTACGAATAACCTTTTCAAACTTATTAAATGATACCTGTTCCTTTGTCGGCACTAATTTCTCTGGATAAGGGGCTGAAAGTAGCAACTTAGCCCTCTCCTCTAAATCTCTCATGCCGGCATCGGTGGACTTAGGCTGAAAGTCCACAACATTCTCCTTGTTGTAGCTTGACCCTTCTTCAGACCGTCTCAAATGTGAACCATTAATTGACAAAGGGTCGTACTTCGGAACCGGAACGGACCCATCAGCATTCGGGTCTGTCCTCAATATTTTCAGGGCAATAGTACCCCGAAACAAGTGGTCCCTCAAGTTATCGGGCGTTGGAGGACGAAAATAATCACCTTCAGCAGCAATCTCAGTCGATCGACCAGGTTGGTCAGTCGATCGACTGACTTCAACAGGACCAAAAGCTACTGGTTGTCGTACTTCAGTCGATCGACCGGGTATGTCAGTCGATCGACTGACATACCTGCTGATCGTCTTTTTCTTATTTTTATTCGCCACTGCCTTCTTCTTGCTTGTTTCCGCCTCATTCTTTTCAGTGACGTCCTCAACCATAATGGGCCCATCAAGGGTAGACCCACTCCTCAAGGTAATGGCATTAAGGGTCTCCTTTTGATCAGTTTGAGTCGGTAGATGTCCCGGAGCTCGAGTTGTATTCTTGCTAGCCAATTGGGCAATTTGGCTCTCCAACATCTTCATCCCGGCCTCTCTAGCCTGGGATTCCTTCAGCAACAAATTCTTCAACTCATTGAAGTCAGAACCTTGGACTTGTTGCTGCTGCTGTGGGACATACGGAGGCTTTTGGAACTGTTGTTGCTTATGAGTGGGCACATAGTTCTGTTGCTGCTGCTGTGGAGGTTGAGTCGAATTCAAGACATTTTGGCTACTCCACCTCAAGTTTGGGTGGACATTCGGCTCATAGTAAGTATTTGTCTGCCTATAATGTTGAAAGGCAGCACAAGACTCAAAAGGACTAGGACAATTGTCTGAAACATGTCCCTCAGCTCCACATCTTTTACAGACGAAAAGACCGTCTGAAACAGCATTTACATGGTAAATCCCTCATTTGGAAGCTCTTCCCAATTCGTACTTGTCAAATCTGGCCGTGAGAGCTTCTAATGCAGCTACAGAAGGAGATTCAGCAGCTCTCCTTTGATTTCCCCGCGGGAATTCCCATACTCAGCTTTGTGGGTGGCCAAGTCATCAATGATCTTCCACCCCTTAGTCTCCCCCGTATTCTCCTGGAATCTGCCATTAGCTGTCGCATCCAGGATAGCCCTTTGATCGTCATAGAGCCCATTATAGAACTGATTGCATAGGCTTCACTTCTCAAACCCATGATGAGGAATGGTTCGCACCAGTATCTTGAAACGGACCCATGCCTCATGAAAGTTCTCATCAGGCCCCTGTTTAAAGCTCGTGATTTGAGCTCTAATAGCATTCGTCTTCGAGGCAGAAAAGTACTTCTTGTAGAATGCCAAGGCCAAAGAATTCCAGTCGGTGATCCAATTAACAACTCGGTCCATATCTCTGTACCACTCCCTTGCAGCATCGCGGAGTGCGAATATAAACATAGTCTCCTTTATCTGGTCCTGGGTCACACCGGTCGGCGGGGGTATAGAGCAGCAATAATCAATGAATATCTCCATATGCTTGGCTGCATCTTCATTTGCAGCTCCTCCAAATTGGTTCCTCTCAACCAAGTTGATATAAGAAGGCTTTGGTTCGAATTTCCTATCAGCGGTAATTCGAACCCCTTGTATAGATTTGCAGCTGTCGGCTCAGAGTGACTTGCTATAGTTGCTTCTTCAGCCATGACTGGAAATTCCGGAGATGTGACTGTCTCAGCTGAAGAAGTGGAAATGGGTGATGAAGGTGGATCCTCCTCGTATAGCTCGTTCTCGTAGTAACTAGACAGAGTACTCAGCTCTTCCTCTGTCGGCAATATCCTAGATGATCGTCTCAACTCACGCAAGGTCTTCTCAATCTCAGGATTGAAAGGTACTAATTCGCCACCCTATGACCTGCGCATAAGAAGAAACTACAAAAAGAATATGAGAATAGTTTAAGGAACGAATGTCCCTTAAACTAAGAAACAGACTAAAATAAAACAACTAAAAATTAGAACAATTGCCTCCCCGGCAACGGCGCCAAAATTTGATACCCGTCGTTGTGAGTACCAAAAATAATATTTATAAAACCTATTAAAACTAACAAAAGCTAGTGGTAACTGGGTCGAACCACAGAGAGGCAGATGTAATTATTAGATGTCTAATTTCAGTCTAAGGTAACAGTATGTGGGGATTGAGTTGATTTGGTCTATAGCTAAAGGCAAATAAAAGACAGTAAACTAAATAAACGGATAAAATCAAGAATTAAAAGGGTGCAAGGATGGTCGGTTCACTATAGTTTCGGCGGCAGCAAACTAGGTAGGTCTAAAACAATCACGTGAGACGGGAAAATAAGAGGTCCTCTCGGTCCACTCTCATAGGTAGCATCTTTCGATCTCGCTACAGGTCCCTAATACCACTAATACTGGCTTTCGTCCTGAAGAGTGATTAAAGGTCTAAATTAATCTATCTTTCGATCTAATTAATCTAGTCGTCTTAATTAGGCAGGCTATCTCCCTCCCCTATCTTTCGATCTTTATTGGGTTGGTCAAATCCTAGGTATTCAACTGGTCGCGTGCACTCGATTTGTCAAACACGACAATTAAAACAATTAAAACGAAACAATCTCAACGTGGCCAGTCGATCGACCAGGGAACCCAGTCGATCGACCGGCATGCGATTTCAGGCCATATTATTTCTAATGCCGCCTAACCTACAGTTCCCCTACATCCTAGCACGAATAAATTAGCTACTCATGGTACTGATAAACACAACAATAATGATAACGGAATAAACTATTGGATTCATGCTTGAAATAATCAAATAACAAATAGCAATAAACGATAATTGGCTTTGGATACTAACTAGCAATTCTATATCTATGGAAGAAAATAAAGTAATAAACTGAAAATAGGAGCAGGATAGTACCGAATGAAATTGCAGAAAAAAGATCCGAAAACCGAATTGTATTGAATACCCAACAATATTAAGAACCCTAATGAATTAACAAAACTAATGAAAACTGAATGAAATGGAATTAAAAACTGAACGTATCAAAAACTGCCTGATTGTATCTGTAAACTAGGTTACGTTATAAAGGAAAAGTACGCAACTCTTCTCCCTAAACCTAGAACACATTGGGCTTTCTATTCCTCGTTCTATTGATTCACGTCATAGTAGCGGCTTGGTCGATCGACCATAGGCAACGATCGATCGACTGCTCTATGCTGAACAGTAGTTCCTGGAAGTCGTGCGTTGGTCGATCGACTAAGAGGGCCAGTCGATCGACTGCTTTAGCTGACACTTGACTTCTAATTCTCGTAGATTTGTCTTTTGGGCCTCGAAATGCGCACCAAGCTCGTTCCTTGGGTAAATACTTCATGTCAAATACAATGCAAGATACTCGGGGACGGATTTAGCTCAATATCTACTCATTTCCGCATAAATCTGCAATATTACATAAAAATACGAAAGTAGACGAAATGGGGCAAATAGTAGCCTTAAACCACATAAATGAGCTCTGAAATGCGTGTAAAATAGGGTGTAAAACATCATATAATTGACACGCATCAGTAAGTATTTTATGTATATATGTTATCTTCCTTAGTTCCTGGCTACAGATGTCCCTGACCTCCTGCCTCAGTGCATTCTGAGCCTCCCCTTTTATCATTGGATGGAGAGTTCTCCTCTAAAACAGTAGAGTGTGAGCCTAGTTTTCCTGGAAATTCTGAGCCCTTCTCAACCGTCTCAATGGGAAACGCATCCCCTAATTTAGAGGGTGTTAGGCCTAGCACAGTGCAGTCGGTGGGAACCTCAGAATTTGGCTTATTCTGGTTCAGTACTGGTCTATAAATCTGAGTCACCTTAGTTTTCCTAATCTCATCAAGCTTGTTGTTTATTTTGGTGAATTTACATTTCTCCATCACATTACCCAATTTCCTGCAGCAGTGGCAATAGTGTGGCAGCCACTCATAGATTATCCTCTGAGTTGTTTCTCCATGGTATGGCGAGTTCAGTTGCATAGTGGTAGGTAAGTCACCTGCAACATCCACTTCTACCAGCACCCTTGCAAATAAGAGTTTTGATTTGTAAGTAGTTGGCAGGTCAGCAAAGAGAGGCTTACCAACAACACTAGCCATTTTACTCAGCACCTTATCAGACCACATAAATGGGTCTAAGTCAGGGAATAGAATTCAAGCTGGAACTATAGAAACCGAGTCCATCTCTTTTGAAAACATTGGTGTCCATTGCTTTAAGACCAAAGTACTAGTACCCATATTCCAAGGGCCTCCCTTCAGTATCTCATTCATATCATCCTCTGAAAGAAACCTGAAACTGTACCATCCTTTTTTATAGTACTGTACTATCGGCCTGGTAACATTCTTCCAATATTTCTGAACATACTCATCAACCTCTTTAATCTTTGGTTTGGCTCCCAAAAAATTACCCATTAAAGTGTTCTTCCAGAATTTTAACTCCTCAACAACATCATCTTCTTCAACCTCAATAACAGTTGATTCAGCACTTTTATCACAATAGTACAGACTCATTCCAGGTTTGGGTTTAGAAACGGAGCTCCACGTTTTGGTAATTCCTATACCTAAATCAGTGTGTGGCGGCAAAGTTGAATTCGAAGGAATATCGTGGTCCAATTCAATTTGTACAGTAGACGTAACTGGTTTATCCAATAATCCAGTGAGATTAAGCAATTGTCCAACTGTAGCAGGATGATCAATACCTGAGTTTATCGGCTGATTAGGTAGCAAATCTCCAGCAGGAATCTCGGAATTTTCTATTTCGACGTCATCAATAACCTCCGTTTCAATGGAATCCTCTATAATCTGATCAGGAACCTCAGTGGTAGTACCAGTAGCTACATTTTATTTCGCGCGCGTGTTTTAGCCATGGATCAAGCTGAAAAAGATGATGAAAATCAACGTATTTTTGGGTTTTTCAGGGTTTGCTTGAGAAAGAATTCATCTCTCTAACCATGGCCTAGTTTGGGTGACGGAAATTAGTATCATATTAAGTTATGGATGAGTTTTGCGGTAATGAAAGAAAAGAACTTGAGGATCTAGTGTGAGTGTGTGTAACAAGTGTGGATCGTGAGTTATGCTTTTGGAGATAGGTGCTTTAGATAGAGAGGTATGTCGTGACGAGTTGGAGTATTGGTTATGCTAAGGATTTTGTGGTATAGATTAGATGGGGTGCAGAATGAATTGAGGAAGGAGGACTGTTAGAGGAAGAGAGACCTTGATATAGGGATTGTTGTAGGTGTTGAGGTTCAAGTCGGTTATCGTTGACATGCGGTGGTGATGAGGATTTTGGGAAGTATAGCAAAGGGTTTAGTATTAGTGGGTTACGAGGACGTAACACTTATCTTAAGAGGCGTAAGATGTGACAAAGAGAGCTTAATGGTTGTACATGTTGCGGTATAATTGGAAGTCTGAGCCTTGGCGTAGAATAAAGGATGGATTTATGTTGTGGTTGATATTATTAAAGGTCACAGCCGTGCTTGTAGTAGTGCGATGTTTAGGAATGGGAGAACACCTCGATAGTGTTGACAGTTGGATGATGATGTTTATGAGTTCGATAGTGTTGGCAGTTGGATGATGATGTTTATGAGTGTGATTAAACTTTGAGGACGAAGTTCTTTTTAAGGGTGGTAGAATGTAACATCCCGTTTGATGTTTGTGAGCGTCTTGATATTAGATTTGTTTTCTAGTGGATAATATGTTAGTGAGATGAAGCTAGCGGCATTGGTGGATGGTATTTGGAAGTGTATGGAGTTTGTGTCGACAGACTATAATGTGGTGGATACGATATCATTAGCCATATTGTGGAGGTAGGCAGAGTTGGTGGAGTTAGTGTTAAGAGTTCATGTTTTATAGGTTGGGTTGAACTTCGGGGACGAAGTTCTTTTTAAGGTGGAAACACTGTAATACTACGGTTTTCTATGTCTTTGGGTACTCTATCGAGTAGGGGTTACTCTGTTGAGTAAGTATGTTTGGTTTACGAAACAGTGTTCTGCTGAAGGGTACTCGATCGAGTAAGTTAGGGACTCGATCGAGTAACTCGATCGAGTAAGTTACTTCTGCGGGTTATTTTAGCTAGGTTTTGTTAGTAATGCGTGATTGGTATTTAAAGCTTTCCGTCACTTTCTAAATCACTTTTATCTTTTCTAAAACCTTTCAAGTGAGAAAACAGTTGAACTTTTATCCCCGACACAGGAGGGGATGTGCACATTAAGGAACATGGGTTATCGCTCGGATGAGATGAGCGAGGCTTAGGTGGAAACGGCTGCGGTCCCCCACTGGCGGCGAGGAATATCTGTTGCGATGGGTATTCTGGCAGGACCACACACTTTAGTGTGTAGTGAGGTGTGTGGAGTTGTGACGGAGTTTGGGTAATGTGTGTGTTGTATCTTATATATTGTGTTTTGTGTAATCAGTAACTGGCCCCGTTTAAATATTTTAAAAATTTGTGGTGATCCATTCAGGAGTGGTGAGCAGTTGTCTAGCAGGTATAGTATGGATACGTGGGATTAGCTGGGGATGGAGTCGCCACGAGTCCAATAGTAGTCTTCCGCTGTTTTATCATGAGACCTTTTGTTACATTAGTTGTAGTTCGGTTTTAGAAATACAGTTGTACTTTACTTCACAGTTGGTTTTATTATAATCACTTAAACTTATCTATTAAAGTACGTTCTTTTGTGGTCTATTTGATATTCATTGCCTCGGCTAACCGAGATGGTAGCACTTTCATGCATTGGGTCGTCTTGGTAAGGCACCTTGGTGTATGGGGGTGTTACATAATTAACATTGAATTGTGTAATTGAATTGTATTAATCTACTAAATAACTTGATTTAATCTAAGATAACCTGCCTTTCACTTGCTAATACAAGGGAGTATTTATACTAGTAGAAATCTTAGGTTAACTAAGGTCTTAAATGACGATTAAGCCCCTTAAATGAAGTCTAACGCCTTGCAAGTCCTACTATGGGACGCACGACCTGCCCTTGTTAGACACTCATCCTACCTCGAAGGACGCCCGTCCTTCTTTGGGGACGCCCGTCCTTCTTTGGGGACGGTCGGGCTGAGCCTTGGGACCCCTGTCCTTCACTTTGGGACGCCCGGACTGCTTCTGAACACCCGTCTCTAAGGGCAGTTTTGCTTGTTCTTCATTTGGCTGCCTTCTAATCCGTGGGGATCATTGAGGAGTCGTGCGAGTCCTTCATCATTGTCGATATACTTGTTTTATTGACTTAGGCCTTTAGAGCATCCGCAAAGGTGAGGCTCCCCATATTTTCTCTTTCTTTTTCTTATTCGTCCACCTCATTTTCCACTAACTTTTTCATTTACCCTTCCCATTTCATAATTACATCTATGCAACAATGGGGTTCCCCAATTCACACACAAAAATTTGGGAACCTCCCCAAAAGTAACACAAATTGCCTTACTTTTTTTTGGGGGAGCTCCTCTAAAAAATGTGGAACCCAAATGTTGGGGAGCTTTGTGCAACAATGAGGAGCCCCATATAAGTAGAGAGAGGACATATGGGGAGGCACCTCCCCACCTTTGCGGATGCTCTTAGTATTGGTCTCCTCTTTGTTGCTTGGTCGTTAGATGCGATCAATTTAGCTCCGTTTTGCTCCATATAAGGAAGGCTAGCATTCCTCTCCTACCAAGGACACAAAACGTCATAGAATATGCAAAGTAGGAAGCTAAAGATAAGAAACGACCCTAATGCATGCTAGAAAGCATATGAATGAGGCTAGCTAGGGGACTAAATGTGCGTAAATACGAGTCACATCAGCATTTTGTCCTCACTCGTGCACATCCCGGGAATCTTCCTTGGAGGTCACCTATCCAAAGACTACTCCCAGCCAAGCACGCTTAACTGTGGAGTTCTTTTGCATGGATAACCAGAAAAGAAAGTGCACTTTGTTGATATAAGTAGTACTTTCAATCTCTTTAAGTCAGATTTTAAGCCTATCAATGAACCTCAACAAGGGGGTACCCCACCCGAATAACGTCTTCGGTTCAGTGGAGTATGTAGACACCTCGTTTCTGCACCCCTCGCAAACCACCCGGTGATGATTGGGCCGCATGTTTGATTCGCGGAACGATTAGTGACAGTTCGTAAGATTATCGTCAAGTGATTGCTCAAAAATTAATGTCAACCTCTTAGTTGTCATCTACGTGCCGATACGGTCGTTTTGGCAGTAATTAGAGTACATTCGAGTCCGGTCAAAAACCGTCTCCATTTTCTCGATAACTGTTAAATCCCGAGTCGAATGTTCGGAATGTTAGGATATTTCTATTCCATATTTCTCAAATTTTATCTTTTGGCAAATAATATCCCGTAATATTCAAAAGATAATCGAATTAAATCCGTCCTACCATAACTTAAACACGGAAATCTTTCTTAAACAGGAGGAAACCTCCGGGAATAGACGCAAAGCAGTGTTGCGCCTCTTCCAAAGAGACGCATGGGTGCTTTGCGCCTCTTCCCAGTGCCCTTCTTTGCATGATTTACGTATCTTTTTTATATCTTTCCGAGATTCACTTCCAAAGAGTCTCCGAAACCCTATTCCTCCGTGTGATTAGTATAAATAGGAGCTTTCGTTCCTCATATTTCTCACGCGAGTGTCCGCCCTTCTCTTCTCCCTTTGCATTCTAGACTTTGTTCTTACTAATTGGCGCCTACGTGCTTGAACCTTCGACCACGTAAGCTCGGATCCTTCCGGGTACCAGCCTCTCCGTTGCATGACCGACCAATTTGACCACTACACAATAATCAATCTAATTAATCATCTTGTTAAATCGTTTTCCTCTTTCGAGGGCACTCTTTCCTTGCATTCGCGTCGAGCATCACTAATCGATTTTCTTAGTTCTTCTCGTTCCGTCAACATGTAAGTCTGAGGGTGTATTAATTCTCTTTTTTATTGTATTTTATTTATTGTATAACCCATTGTAAGATTCACGTCGAAAGTACCTCATTAAAACCGATTTCTAAAACCGTCTTTAAAACCTTTTTTGCGGATTTCCAGTAGACAGACGTCGAGAAAAGACGCAGCAACTGCTGCGCCTCTTCGAAGGAGCGCAGCACCTGCTGCGCCTCTTCGTGAGGCTGCCGCAGTTCCTGCTTCTTTTCTTCTTCCTCCGTCCTCTGTAATTCGTATCAAAAATATTTCTTTTGTTTTGTTCATCTGTTGTTTCGTTCATCATGATAGTTTAACAATTCATATGTATATTATTCATCCATAATTCACATGTTTTAATTGTCATAAATCCGACTTAAATCCCTTATAATCCAATATTTGCGGGTTTTTCGTCATTAATATTCAATTTGAGTTTTAGAGATTCAATTCGTTCGTGTTGAGTTTCTGGGATTTATTGTTGATATATTTCATCTGTTTAGTCATTAATTTGTCATTAATTCATCCCGTTTAGTTTAATTAATTAGTTTATTAATTTGTTAATTAACCCTTTTAATCACGTAATTAATCCGTCTTAATTCCGTCTCATCCATGTTTTACTGTTTTTATGACTTTAATCATATGTAAATAATCCATTAATCACTTTCATCCGAGCAAATAATTCAATCAATCCTTAAAATTAACAATTAACATTAACGGTTTTGCGATTCGGCTTCACGGCCAGAACTCACCTTTGGAAAAAGACGCAGCATGCTGCGCGCCTCTTCCAAAGGGCGCGATGTCTCTGCTGCTACTGTTCAGTGGTGAATTCTCGCCTCGAACTCCTTTTCTGCCTTGACGTAGTTTAATTAGTCTACGTATTAATCAACTAATACTCGTATTATCACCTTCTGACTTGTTCATATTTCTTTGTTTTATTCTTTTGTTCTTTTTTTATCAAATCATCCGTTTTAAAGGTATTTTCGACATAAATCACCTAATCCAATGTAATTAATGTAATTTCCATTGTTATAGTTTATATTCATTGTATTTCTTTTATCACTTGAATGCTTTCACATGTAATCAATATTAAATCCAACTTCGACATAATTGTTTGCTAACTAATTGTTCACCGACTTAGTCTAATTCACATGCTAGGATTAATTCAATGGATGTTGCATTGCATGCATATAGCCGACGATATATCAAGTACGAATAAACTCCCTAATCATTAGTAGAGGCCGCTATCGAGGCGGGCGGGATTAGGTGTTCGATCAAAAGAGCTTCCTAATACGTACCCTCACCCCTTACTCCAGATCTCCGTGAGCACCCGTGTTCATTGGCACCCACGAGAGTCATTCTAGACATAGAATGCTAAGGGTAACGATTGCTTAGTGTTCATGTCACTACTTTGTGTCTTGACATGACACGAGGTATTCGAACGGTTCCAATTTCCCATAAAAATTGGTGGCGACTCCTTACAAAATGCAAACGCTTGTTGTTTCCGAGCTCCCCTCGTCCCAAGCGCCCCGTGGGCGCCCCCCGTCATCCGAGTTTGGCGACTCACTGGGATATACACTTACGTGTAGCTAGGGTGAAACTTGAACAAGGTTAGGGAATAAGTTTGTACAAGACAATTGTCGGTTTTCATAACTCGGTCTTCCTAGACCGTTTTAAGCGGCCTTCCTAGGCCCAACCCAACCCATTCGACCAATCGTCCCGTCTAAACGGTCCTAATTCTTATTTGGGCCTAAGGATGGATAGCGATTGACGTCATCCATACCATGATGCTTACTCTTGTTTGTATCAAGGGCCTTCACTACTTGAGGAAATGGACTAGGAATCGGCCTTACTCTTGTTTGGCACGAGCCTCTCCACGGACTTCGGGTTTGATGGTTCGGTATGGCAACCCACCCTTTAAACCAAAACCCTTCTAAACGCACTCAAAGATCCCGTTATAATGCTTGTATAAATATGCAAAACCTTATGTGATCACCATTTCAAAACAAATCATGACGAATTTTCAAAAAATCAAAACCCGTTTTCAATCAAGAATTTCGAAAATAGGGCCTTTAATTAGTACAAAGTCCGGTCAAAACTCTGTCCGTTTGTCAAGTCAAAATTCGGGCCACAAGCCCATTTCAAAACCTCACTTCGAGTCCACTCCTACAACTACACTACAGTTGGCTAGGACACACATTTTCAAAGACCTTGTCTTTCTTCAAAACTCACTCAACACAAGTGGCACACACCCACTTCACGAGTCAAAACTTTTCCTCTTTTAACAAATGTGATAGAATGGTCGATCGTGTTTTGATTCGTCGCCAGTCTCTTATCCAGTTTCCAAGATGCCTGGGTCAAGTGATGATACGAACCTCCAGCAAATTCAAGAGAGTAATGATCGAATCCTAGCCGCGATAACCCAAATGCAACTCACTCAAGAACAAACCTATGACCGCCTTTAGCTTATCGAAGGCCGCATCTTTGATGTAGAGGGAAAGCTACCTCCCATTAAAAGTGAAGTACTAGGTTTTTCCGATGACGAGTCCAAAGATGAGAATCCTCTCATGGGGACAACTCGCAGTGAGAAAAGACTCCAATACCTAGAGGAGCAATTGATGTACCTTAAGGGGGATGACATTTACAGGGAGAACAATCGTAAGTATGAAGCCGTCAATTCCAAATTGCCCACTAACTTTAGCATGACGGATATCCCTAAGTTTAAAGGACATGAGAACCCTTTGAACCACATCCGCGCCTTCAAGGACTACATGTCTATCAAAGGCATCAAACCCGAGATGTTCTTAAGGATCTTTCCTTCATCTCTTGACACCATCCCAAAGCAATGGTTCTACACTTTAGATCACAAAAAGGTCGCTACTTGGGAGGACGCCGCCATTGAGTTCTCGAAACAATACGCGGATAATGCCGAGATCCAAGTCAACATGCGCACTCTAGAGGTTCTTACCCAAAATGACAAAGAAGGATTCACCGACTTCCTAAGTAGGTGGAGGAAGACTAGTACTCAACTAGTAGAACGTCCAGATGAGGCCACTCTTGTGGAGAAGTTCGTGGACAATCTCAAGCCCATATATGCCAACCATTTGAGATATCAAAACATCAAGACTTTCAAAGATTTAACCGTGTTGGGGACACGAATTGAAGATGACATCCGCAAAGGGCTCTTGTCCAAAACGGTAGGTCGAGGATATCAAGGGTCCACAAGTCGTTCATACGGCTCTACTAGCAAGACCGACGAAGTTAACCTTCTCGAGCCATCCAAGAAAACTAGCCCACCAAGGAAGTTCACAAACCTTGGGGACACGTACTCCAATGCTCTGAAAAGGCTAATGAAGCAAGGCAAACTCCAACCTATTGGACCTACTCCCGAACCCGAAAGGAAGTCCAAATTCTGGGATGAAAATTCTTACTGTGAATACCATAGGGGCAAGGGGCACGACACAGAAAAATGCTACAAATTGAAACATGTGCTTCAAGATATGATTGAAGATGGTCGGCTCCCAATTCCACCAGGAGGTAAGCCCAACAACACTCAGAATCCTCTTGGAGTTCTAGTGATTACAAGTGACGAATCTACCTTAGATTGCTCACATCTCATTTCTCCCACCGAAAATGAAATTCATGCAATTGAGAAAGAAAGACTCTACTCTACCATCTCCCCTACCATTTCCGACTTCATCGCATGGGCAAGGAGTGTAGATAGACAAGTGTGGGAGCTAGAAAACATGGTAATGATCTTACGCGATCCCAAGGCAACGCCTAAAGAACGCATACCATTGACCTTTTCTCAAAATGCCACTATGCAAGAAGTAGTCGCCGTGGTCGATAGACTAGTGGATCAAATCATACAACTAGAAAGTGACATCATGAGGATGAAGGAACTAGCTGCAATTAATGGGGTTTGGGCCGATGACGACGAAGACGAGTATCTCATCGAAAACTCCTTAGTAAAAGAGATAGTCCAAAATGGCGAAGACCAAGATGTGGATCACCTAACTCGCTCGGGCCGTCCATACCAAAGTACTACTCAAAACAGTCCAACCAATGTCATCACACCAAATGACAACGAAGACGATCCCACCGATCATTTGCTCAAGCAATTACAGAAAACCAAGGCTGATCTTTCAGTCTGGCAACTAGTGGCAAGCTCATTTCCGCATCGCCAAGCTTTACTACAAGCTTTGGCCAAATTGAATGTAGCGCCTAACTCTACTCCCGAAGATGTAGTCAACTTGGTCTTCCAAGAATCACCGAAGTTAAGTAATCCTATTACTTTCTCAGACGAAGACTTGCCACCTTTTGGCGCTAGTCACAACCTCGCTCTATACATCACTGTCATCTGTCTAAAGAAGAATGTGCCAATGACCTTGGTAGATGATGGCTCCGCGGTCAACGTCATACCCCTCAAAACGGCATATAAACTGAGCATGAAAGAATCGGATTGGACCCCTACAAGTCAAGGTGTACGCGCATATGACGGTACGCGACGAAAAGTGGTTGGACTTGCTAGCCTAACCATAGCCACAGGACCAATCGAGCGAAAGGTCAACTTCCAAATAGTGGACATCGAAGCTTCATTCAACATACTTCTGGGAAGGCCTTGGATTCATGCTTCCAAAGCAGTAACATCCACCCTTCACCAAAAGATCAAGATCCCACTCAATGGCAAAGTTGTGACAATCACTTCGTCGCCCATCAAGGCAATAATTGAGAAACAATCAAGCAATCAAGTCCTTGCAGATCCCATATACGAACTTGGGGGCTTCCAAAGTGTAAGTGTCATAGAAAGCGAATTGGCACCCTTGTACTATAATCCCTACTCTAACTTGGTGGTCAATCACATACTCAAAAATCAGGGATACTTCCCTGGAATGCCTTTGAACCCAATTCGGAAGAACACCTTCGCGCCATACAAGAAAGGCAACTCATCAAAAATACCACTTGGACTAGGGTACAAACCCACAGCAGAAGAAGTTCTCGAAATGCTTGCTCAAGTCCAAAATCGCAAGTATGTAGGAGTCCAAATGAAGCCATATCTCCCCACCTTAAATGGATACTTCGTTCAAGAAGGAAGTTCGGAACTCTATCACGGATTCCCCGAACCTTGGCATTACCTTGAGAGAAAGTTAGCCGGAATCGAGATCTTTCACGATTGCTACTTTATCCCTCCAGAAACGGTTCCTACCGTCAAAACCCGTCAAGCACCTTGCTTAGACGAACAAGCTGTTAGCCTCCTATTTGGAGAGGACCGATTTGTTAGGGCCGCGCAGGATGAGATCATTACTACAATACTTCAAGACGATCGCTTCAACCCCACCGCATTAATCACAGAAATCGATACAAAGCAGCAGAAAGGATGGAGAAAATCAATCAAATGGACCAACAATCAAGGAAGACTCTTCAGCTCACCCTTTGGAGAAGGAGAGATGTTCAAAGAAGAGCCAGAAGACGACGAATTCGAATCAGAGTCGGAGTCGGAGTCAGAGTCAGAGTCTAGAGAAGTCATTAGAGAGTCTACTCCTGTCGTCATCCCCACTCCTTTCGTTTCTCCTAGCTTACTTTCAAGTAGTCACAGCAGTTCGGGAAATGCCCCAACTACTGTTCCTTTGCCGCCACTGACCATGGATCAGTTGGCTTCTTTGTTTCAACTTTACTCAAATCTTAATATGAATAAATCGGTTTCGCTTACTCTTTGCGTTATCTTGAGTGCAATTCTGTTTATGATGATACTGAGGATGACCAAAACCCAGACTTGACCGAAATACCTCCCTACGTAGCCAGAGAAATACTACAGGAAAGGGAAGGGGGACCAGTAATTGAGAACACCGAACCCATCAATGTAGGAACTGAACTAGAACCCAAAGAACTTAGGATAGGGACTACCTTGAGCTCTACCGAAAGGGCCGACTTCATAAACCTCCTAAATGAATTCAAAGACGTTTTCGCTTGGTCCTACAAAGACATGCCAGGGATCGACAGGGACATTGCCGAACATAGAATTCCGATTAAGCCAGGTTTCAAGCACAGAAATGAAGCTTCGACGGATGAGAACGAATGGGCCCTAAAGATCAAGGAAGAAGTTGATAAGCAATTCAAAGCCGGGTTCATCAAAGTTTCCGAGTATTTCGATTTGGGTGGCTAACATAGTACCCGTACCCAAAAAGGATGGGAGAATCCGAGTGTGCGTTGACTTTAGAGATTTGAACAAAGCAAGTCCGAAAGACGACTTTCCTCTACCCCACATCGACATATTGGTGGACAACACTGCAGACCACGCATTACTATCCTTCATGGATGGATATGCGGGTTATAACCAAATCAAAATGGCCATGGAAGACATGCACAAGACCGCGTTCGTCACCCAATGGGGAACCTATTGCTATACTGAGAATGCCGTTCGGATTGATCAACGCCTGGAGCTACATACCAACGCACCGCAACTACACTCTTACATGACATGATGCACAAAGAAGTTGAGGTATACGTAGATGACATGATCGTCAAATCCAAAGAGAGAGAGGGACATATTGCGAACCTTCGCAAGTTCTTCGCAAGGCTACGAAAGTACAACATGAGACTCAATCCTCAGAAATGCACATTTGGGGTAACGTCTGGCAAACTCCTAGGATACGTCGTTAGCCAACGAGGTATAGAAATAGATCCCTCGAAAATCAAAGCTCTGATTGAAATGCCACAACCTCAAACAGAGAAAGAAGTCAGAGGATTCCTGGGAAAAGTTCAATACATAAGTCGATTCATATCGAAACTTACGATGATTTGCGAGCCTATCTTCAAGAAACTTAAGAAGACAGACCACACCATGTGGGATAATGACTGTCAAAAGGCGTTCGACCGAATCAAGGAGATATTAGCTAAACCACCAGTGCTCATGCCACCACAACCAGATCAACCTCTTGGTTTGTATCTCACGGTAACTGAAACTGCCATGGGTGCTATGCTAGCTCAAACCGTAGGAAGTGAAGAAAGAGCTATTTACTACCTAAGTAAGAAGTTCTTGGAATACGAGTGCAAATACTCACAACTCGAAAAGACATGCCTCGCTCTTGTGTGGGCAACAAAGAAGCTACGCCACTACATGCTTAGCTACTCCGTCAAAATATTCTCCAAGATGGATCCAATCAAATACCTCTTCGAGAAACCTGTCCTCAATGGACGCCTAGCAAGATGGACCATGATGCTCTCAGAATTTGACCTCAAATACGTGCCACTAAAAGTAATAAAGGGTCGCGCCGTCGCCGAATTCTTCGCAGAAAATCCCATCAACGACGCACAAGCCATAGATACTTGGTCATTTCCCGACGAGGATATACTTCAAACAGATGTAGACTCCTGGGACCTATACTTTGATGGAGCATCAAACCTAAGAGGATTTGGGATAGGAGTGTTGCTCATTTCTCCTGAAGGTGAGCATACACCGATCGCTGTCAAACTCGACTTCGAGGTGACAAACAACGCCGCAGAGTATGAGGCTTGTTTAATTGGACTACAAGCGGCAGTAAGCTTAGGCATCAAAAACCTCCGAGTGCATGGAGACTCGTCACTAATCATCAACCAAGTTACAGGATCCTGGAAAATCCGAAGCGAAAGCCTAGCACCCTATCAAGCTAGGATTGACCAAGTCGCTCAATTCTTTGATCACGTAACCTACTTGCACCTACCTCGGGAGGAAAATCAATTTGCAGACGCTCTTGCGAAACTTGCATCTTTGATAAGTATACCAGATTACATGATGGAAATGCCTTTGTGTATCGAACGACGGTCGAGCGGCTTATGTCCATCAAATTACCGACGAAGAAGAAATCGCACAGAACCCCGGTTCCAAGCAATCTGAACTTCAAGCTCAATGGTACCTATCCACCGGATATGGATAAGAGGGGACAACGAGCTATACGCCTACTAGCTTCACAATACGTCCTCATGCAAGGAGAATTATACAAAAGAACACCTCTTGGTGTAGTCCTGCGTTGCCTTGATCATTCACAGGCACGAAAGGTGATGGAAGAAGTCCACGATGGAGAGTGCGGTCCTCATATGAGTGGACCTATGATGGCAAAGAAAATCACACGTCTAGGGTACTATTGGACCACAATGGAATCCGATTGCATCAAATATGTGAGGCACTGCCACAATTGCCAAATCTTCGGGAATGTACAAAGATGTCCCTCCTTCGTTGCTCTATACGATGACATCTCCTTGGCCATTCTCCGCGTGGGGAATCGACATAATTGGGAAAATAACCCCAGCAGAACAGGGAGGTCACTTTGTTTCATCCTAGTAGCAATCGACTACTTCACCAAATGGGTAGAAGCGGCTTCCTACACCGCTCTTACGGCCAAAAATGTAGCCAAATTCATACAAAATAACATCATCTGCCGATATGGTTGCCCACATGAGATCATCAGCGATAATGGGTCCCACTTCCAAGCCGAAACCGAACAATTGCTAGCCAAGTACAAGATCAAGCATCATCACTCATCGCCCTATAGACCACAGACTAACGGCGCGGTAGAAGCGGCTAACAAGAATGTCGTCACAATCCCCAAGAAAATGACCGACAATTACGAGAGATTGGCCAAGCAAAATACCCTTCGCTTTGTGGGGGTATCGAACATCCGTCGGGGACGCCCACCGGGGCCACTCCTTTCTATTTGACCTACGGCATGGAAGCCGTACAACCAATCGAGCTAGAAATACCATCCTTGCGTATTCTACTAGAAAGTCAAATCCCGGAAGCCGATTGGAAGAGGGATAGGTATGAAGAACTCATCCTCCTGGATGAACGTAGGCTTCGTGCCTTACATAATGTCCAAACATATCAAGCACGTATCAAACGAGCTTTCAACAAAAGGGTTAGGCCAAGAAACATCAAAGAAGGAGATTTAGTTCTCAAATCGGTCAGAGCTCTTTTACCTGTCGACCCAAGGGGAAAATTCAAACCTAACTGGGCCGGACCATATCTAGTCAAATCAATACTCCCAGGGGGTGCGGTTAGAATCACAGACCTAGATGGGAATGAGTTTTCAAACCCCACAAATCTCGACCAACTGAAACGGTACTATGCCTAGGATAGAACAGAAACGCGCCTCGCGTAAACCTACGTGTCGCTCTTGCGGCACTAAATAAACGGCCCCTGGCCCATCTGAATGTCACTGTGCTCTTGCATCTTGGCAAACTCGTCATCCTCATATCATCAAACAAACTAAATTCGCACCTCCCGAGTAAGCAAAAGCTCATGCTTATTTTCTATGTTCATTACAAGCTCTTGCTTCGAACAATTATTCTTTTACATTTACTCGAACTACGCACAAGGGTTTGATTTCGCTTTTTTAAGTGAATACGTAGGCAATCCTTCACGGGATTCAACCCACCATTTTATTTAAAATGTAAATAGAAGGACATTTGCATTGCATTTGAAATTCGACAAGAATAATTAAAAGAAAATAACAACGGTTTCATAACCACTTAACCTTTTTATTTCATTCAATTTCTAATAATAATAATACGGCAAATAATAAAAGTAGACTAGGCTAGGATTCTAAAAATCCCTCCTTTTATTACAACAATAATAATAATAATCAAATAATAAATAAGACTTGGGCTATTCCTCCATCTTTCCCTTGCCCTTGTCGTTCTTGTCATATTTCCGGTCACGACCTCGAGCCGGGCGCTCTTGCACCACTTCAGACCTAATCACCAACGGTCTTTCTCGAGGCCTGACTCTTCCGTTCTTGCCAACCACCGTCCTGCGCGACAGAGTAGTCTTCGATTTCTTGAAGGATGAATGACTTGAAAGCCGGCTTCTTCTTCTCCTTCGGTCAAATGCTTCTCCTTCTCTTTCTCTCCTTCGCGCACCTTGTAGTCAACGGGCTCACGCTTCCTCAGTTTTTCGCGCTCTTCCGAAGTTGCGGCCTTCCTCCATCTCAGATAAGAATCCGACACCCACAAGGCATTGGAGGAGAAACTCGGGGAACCACATGTTTCTTTGGGCCCACTTCATAGCCCACTCTCTTCGGCTCTCGGTAGTCAATGCCATGGCGATCTGCGGGACGGTGTCAAGCCTAGGAATCATCTGCTTCAACCCGACTTGCCTCATCAACCTCTCAGGAAAGATGCATACCATAAACTCCAATCCAGGGAGGCGCACGGACCTAGTAGGATCCAAAGAAGACACTCCAGTGACAGACTTGAGATGCCACCACGGTACGATCCACCTAATCAAAGGGCCATCGTCATTCTTCAGCTTGTTCTTCCAATAGTCACAGACCCGGGTGAAGTCCACCATGTACAACCTCGTCCTCATCGAAATCATACGGGCATGATAGGAAAGTGCATGAACTGGGGGCTCGAGCAATCGGAGCCGTTCCATAAGCCAAACCTACCAAAACAGGTATTAGACACCCAAAAAAAAAAAAAAAAAAAAAAAAAAAAAAAAAAAAAAAAAAAAAAAAAAAAAAAAAAAAAAAAAAAAAAAAAAAAAAAAAAAAAAAAAAAAAAAAAAAAAAAAAAAAAAAAAAAAAAAGGTGTCTTTTACCTGTAAGATGACGGGACTCCCCAAGAATGGAAGATCGCGGTTGGATTTCCTGTTATCCAAACCCAAGATAATCTCCCCTAAACACAAGCAAGCTGGGCTCCTGCGCAGCTCCATTTGCTCAACGAGACCCAATAGGCGGGGATCACCTCTCAAATCTTCATCAACATGTCCCTGAAAGACGTAAACGTGAAGCAAACAGAAACCGAATGCTCTCCTCCTAGCAACATAAGAGACAGTAGGGTCGGCCCTGTTGATGAATCGATCCATAAAATCCAACATCCGCACGCCTTTCGAAGTAACAAGACGATCTACCTCAAGCCTAGTAAGTCCAAGCAAGTCTCTAAACTTGCTCTTATACCCTTGTGAAGTGGAGGGGATGGCAGGAAGATGTTCAGGGTCCCACCCGCCAATAGCAGCAATTTCCTCCGGAAAAGGACAAATATCACCGCCTGGGAACGCGAAAACATGATAATTTGGATCCCAATAATCAAGACAAGCATCCAAGAACGGCTTTACTACCTTAATGAGCTTCAGACTGAACAGAGACCCAAGGTTGTAAGCACCCATGTCATGTTTCTCAATATTCGAAAACTCGTTAGTCCATTCCTTCAAGCGAATTTCTAGGGTATTCATGATGATAATTTTCTCTTGAAAATTTATGGGGAGTTTTATATGTGAATCAACGAAGAAGAGACGGAAGAATTGTATGATTGAAAGCTTCATCGACGCTTCTATTTATACTAATTGCTGTTTCCAAAAATCTGTCAAAACCGACCTGCTTGGGAACAGGCGCGGCACCTGCTGCGCCTCTTCAAAGGGACGACTCTTCTTTGCGCCTCTTCCCTAGCATCACTTCTGTGATTTCCGTGTTTGGATCTTTCCTAATTCTATAAACGAATACTTTCCTATTCCTACGGGATTTTATTTTGGTAAATCCGCGAAATTTACCATGCTTCAGGTTTCCTTGATCCAGGAACGCGCATTTCGAGGCGACGTCAACATTTTCGGCCATTTTTTATATTTAGTTCTCATTTTAATTCTTTTTTTAATTCTTTCTTTTTCATTTTCGCTTTTATTTAATCATTTCATTTCTATTTTCTTCATTTTCTAACTTATATATTTCTTTTTTTCTTTTTTTGCGGGGGTAACCCTCCCTACCGTCCGGTCATTTCCGACAAAATTTTTGCATTTTCGCGTTCTTTTCGAGTCTCATTTTTTTGCACTAATTAAAGGCCTTATGTGTATATAAAAATGTAAATGAATGTGTTTTTTCTATGTAAATTTCGGCAGCATGACGGTGCAAACCGTTGTCTACCAAACTTGTCCAAAAGCTAACCTGCAGGTACAAACAACACAACCCAGCAGCAAAAGGCACTCAAGCCGTCGTATATACAACAAAAAAGCAAATGTACAAGCAAACTGGGGGCTTCGCCCCAAACAAGTCCAGATGTGCAACTGGGGGCTTCGCCCCAAACAAATCCAAGTCTAAATAAACTGGGGGCTTCGCCCCAAACAAAATCCAAAAATGTTCAAAATCAAGACTATAAAAACCACGCAGACTACTGCTGAGCACCCTCCAACTCGGCAACCCTCGCCATAAGAGCAGCGATCTCGGCATCCCGAAACTCGAGCTCCCTCGACAAACGAGCCGTCTCCTCCCGGGACTGGGCTAACTCTCGCTCCAGCTCACGATCGGCCTGAGAACAGCAGCAAATTGGCTCATGTCAATCGATTCAAACAAACAAAAGAACAAAATAAAAAAAATCAATCAAAAGAGATCAAATAAGGTTCATACCTGACGACCTCGACCACCGACGAGTGCCTCGATGGCGGTAGCTCGCAACCGGTTGGCCACCCTCCATAGTGCCACGAACCGAGATGGCGCAACCTGCGTTTTCAAAATAAATTCTCAGCAAATTGAACAAGTTTAATCCAATGTGTTCTTACGCAAAAGGTGAATAAGCCAGAGGCTCACCCTCCGAATCGATCTTTGCCGGTCGTCGAGGCCGATCCGTCACGGCTACCCACGTCAAAATCACGCAACTCGGAGATCGTCGTCCTCCCGGTCGCGTCGGTGTACTCGAGAGTCTCGGGATACACTGGGGGCTCGATGCCCGCCGCCTCAACCTCCTGCAAAGACAAACGACTCTCATTAATCGGTGATCTTTCATCGAAATTCCCAAAGTCAATCAAAGAGAAATAAAAGGATACTCACCACTACCGCCGCACGCCAACCTCCCGTAAAGGAATGCCGAGTAATCCTCACCGAGCGAGAAGGAGGTCGTCACCACCGGCACCGGCCAAGTCCGCCTCCCTCTCAGCCTCGGAAGGCTCCCCGAACATCGTCCTAGGAGGATCAACAGAACCGTCAACGCGCCCCGAGAGCACCGACGAGCCAAACGCTCGCCTAAGTACCACACCGGACCCATCGACGTCCACAACAACCGCCGACTCGGGCTCCTAGGTCGAAGGACCTCAAAGAACAAAAGGAGGTGCCTCGGCATACTCCGCCCAAGGTCTGGGCACCCACTGCAACAAGATAAAGACAGAGATCATTCCTGTGATCAGATGAAGGGAAAGAAGTATAAATGCGTACAAACGGGGTACTCACGCTGCTCAGCTGAAGAGCGTTCACATCCCGCCGGTAGACATTGTGAGAAGAACGCTTGCTCTTCGTCCGGCACATGACCCAATCCCTCACCACAGGATAGGCCCTCTCCAACGGCTCCGTCCTCTTGGGCGCGAGGCCCGGGAAGTAAGAGTACACCCACGCCTGTAAAACGGAATAGTCAATGACGATCTTTCGATCTTTGATGAAAGAAAGGAATTTATTTTGCTATCAAAGGGAAGGTTCATACCTCCAACAATAGCCCAGGTCCGACAGCGCCAGGGGAAGTCCCCTTCTCCATCAACTCCGGACGAACCATGGCCCTCATGAAGCGGATGAGGACCGCAAAACCCGCGATGACCCAATCCCAACGCCCTAGGGAGCTCAGTCGGCAAGAAATGGAAGAAGCTTCGTCGACACTGACCTCTCACCCTTGTCTCCGAGGTAAATCGAAGACAAGAACCACCAAAGCCACAAACGAGCCCTCCGCTTTCGTTTGTACAAGGAGGAGGAACCATCTCCCTCCCATCGATCACCACCGATGCCGGGGTCTTCCCCGCGAAGTAATCTCGAACATAGGTCCTGGGTACCAAACCCAAGACCGCAACAGCCGACCTTCGGCGACGACGGGTTCCAGCCGATCAACCTCCTCGCCTCGGCCGAATCCGCTCTCATGCCGGCCTCCGCCACACCATCTCCTCGGTCCCGCACGGCGGACCGAGAAATCATGCCGTAATCCTCCAAGGTGACTCCCACCTCACCAAAAGGCGGGTGAAACGTGGAAGTCGTATCCCAAAATCGATCCAAGAAAGCGCGGACCAGGCTAAGGTTGGCCCGCAACTTCCTCTTCACGATATCCCTCCGGACCGAACAGGAAGAGGACCGAACGCTCCACGCTCAATCATGGCCCTCTCCTCCTCCGATGCCCGCTCGTAGTGCTCCATCGCCGTCGTGTACCCGAGAACGACCGGATATTCCCGGCCTCCTATTATGATTCGAAATAAAGCTATCTTTAATTTTGAAGTAAATTTGAAGGAAATTTGAGCAAGAAAAAACAGAAAGAGGATAAGTAATGAGTTAGGGAATTCTTATTTACCAAGCTCTTCACCGTCCTGTAGGACAAGTGACCCTCTGCAGCCCACACAAGATGCCTACTCTCCCAGGTCTCAGCCCACGTGGGAGCTCCTCTCAGCTGACGACCCCCTCGTCCGAGGTGGGCCCGTCGCGGAATCTCCTCCTCATCAGCAACCTCCTCCTCAGGAACCTCGTCTGCGGCAGCCATCACCGCGTCGGTGAAAGCCTGCTCCAAAGCCTCCTCAACCGCACTGGCGTCTATGTCCATGGGGGTCCTCCCGGAAGTAGAAGCATCATCACCTGCAGCATTAAAGTGAATTCAGGCCGCGTCACGTGACGACAAGCCTTTGTTAAGTAGTTATTTCGAGCCTTCAAGGCCCGGGAATTCCCCATATTCTCACCAACTCAATCACTCATGTGATAAATTGAGTCAAGTCAAGTCAAAATCAAAGCCTAGTTCCGGGTTCGAGTCGAAAATTCGGCAGCATTTCGCTATAATGGCGGTTATGCCCTAAAAAGGTGCCCTGCAAAAGTTGTCACAAACCAAAATTCCAAGATGACAGGAAGTTTACCCATCACCCAAGGGTCCCAAATATCAAGTTTCATCACGAATGGGCAATCCTAAGGCCATTTTCGAAGCTATTTTCGATCTAGCTGTGAAACCGTCTCAAAATTCGCTCAAGGGCTCAAAACTCGATGAAAATTCAAAGTGAATACATGGTTATGTTCCTAACATTGCCTACTATCCATTTCTAGCATCAATTTGGCAAGACAATTCCATTTGGGGGAAAAGCCCCAAATTTTCGAGTAAATGGGTCGAAAACCCTAATGTTTGCGGCTCAAAATTCGACAAATACGGATGATTAATGCAAGATTAAAACACATACCTCGATTAGTCATATTTCAAGCAAGCTTTTGAATCCAACCTTGACGGAAATGGTGAAGATTTGAGAGAGAAATTGAAAGATTTGTGTTTCGAAATAATGAATTAAAACCCTTCTGATTTCGCGTTTTTACGCAGAATTGTCAAATTGGGGAAAGGACGCAGCAGGCGCTGCGCCTCTTCCAAGAGACGCAGACTCTTCTTTGCGCCTCTTCCTTTTGTTCCTCCTTACGAATTTTCGAAAATTCGTTATGAGTTCGTTATTCGTGGGCCCATCTTTGGTGCGCCTCTTCCTCGATGACATTTGTATCATTTTGGTCCGTTTCGACGATTTCTTCGTTCCGGCCCACATTTTATCCAGCGCGACAATATTTTGCAGTATCGTCCAAATTCATTTTATCCCTCGCAGCAGTATTTTGCAGTATTGCTCATTTTTATTCAGCGCAGTGGTATTTTGCAGTACTGCTCACTTGAAGTTTCTCCCATGACGATCAAGATGCTCCTAATCGTCAAAATAATCACCCAACGAGAGTTTGCTTGAGGACAGAGACAAGCAGATTCCCGCCAAAATCATCAGTATATTCCCCAACAAGAGTTTGTTTGAGACCAACGCAAGCAAATTCAGCCTATAAATTTCGCCAAAGTTCGCTTGAGACCGACGCGCAGCAGACTTTCCCCAGCTTTTACCGACGTCCATTGTTATTTTTTTATGTATATCTCTTGTTCCCCGCAGAGTTCGACCAAAGTTCCCTGTGACCCCCTAATGCCTTCAGACACCAAGTTATCTTCAGACCAAAGAGTTTTGCCGAAGCGTCTTCAGTTCCGCTTCACCCAGGGGTGTCTCAGGTATGATCTCTTCTTATGGCTGGCGAGCCTCCTTACGTAGTCTAATGGACTTTAAACGACCCTCCCCGATAGTCGACAGACTCTAAAATGTTCCCGACGACAGGTCCTTGGTTCAGACCCCTTGAGCCGCCTCGCGTCGCCATAGTCGTCAGGTTGTAATCTTCGATTGACCTGATGGCTATACTTTGACTTTCGCCTTGTCCAAGCCTCAGTCAAAGTGGGGGCTCAGAGACACCTCGTTTCGCACCCCTCGCAAACCACCCGGTGATGATTGGGCCGCATGTTTGATTCGCGGAACGATTAGTGACAGTTCGTAAGATTATCGTCAAGTGATTGCTCAAAAATTAATGTCAACCTCTTAGTTGTCATCTACGTGCCGATACGGTCGTTTTGGCAGTAATTAGAGTACATTCGGAGTCCGGGTCAAAAACCGTCTCCATTTTTTCGATAAGCTGTTAAATCCCGAGTCGAATGTTCGGAATGTTCCGGATATTTCTATTCCATATTTCTCAAATTTTATCTTTTGGCAAATAATATCCCGTAATATTCAAAAGATAATCGAATTAAATCCGTCCTACCATAACTTAAACACGGAAATCTTTCTTAAACAGGAGGAAACCTCCTGGGAATAGACGCAAGCAGTCTTTGCGCCTCTTCCAAGAGACGCAGTGGCTGCTGCGCCTCTTCCCAGGCCCTTCTTTGCATGATTTACGTATCTTTTTTATATCTTTCCGAGATTCACTTCCAAAGAGTCTCCGAAACCCTATTCCTCCGTGTGATTAGTATAAATAGGAGCTTTCGTTCCTCATATTTCTCACGCGAGTGTCCGCCCTTCTCTTCTCCCTTTGCATTCTAGACTTTGTTCTTACTAATTGGCGCCTACGTGCTTGAACCTTCGACCACGTAAGCTCGGATCCTTCCGGGTACCAGCCTCTCCGTTGCATGACCGACCAATTTGACCACTACACAATAATCAATCTAATTAATCATCTTGTTAAATCGTTTTCCTCTTTCGAGGGCACTCTTTCCTTGCATTCGCGTCGAGCATCACTAATCGATTTTCTTAGTTCTTCTCGTTCCGTCAACATGTAAGTCTGAGGGTGTATTAATTCTCTTTTTTATTGTATTTTATTTATTGTATAACCCATTGTAAGATTCACGTCGAAAGTACCTCATTAAAACCGATTTCTAAAACCGTCTTTAAAACCTTTTTGCGGATTTCCAGTGAGAGACGTCGAGAAAAGACGCAAAGAATCGCTGCGCCTCTTCGAAGGAGCGCGCAGCACTGCGCCTCTTCGTGAGGCTGCCGCAGTTCCTGCTTCTTTTCTTCTTCCTCCGTCCTCTGTAATTCGTATCAAAAATATTTCTTTTGTTTTGTTCATCTGTTGTTTCGTTCATCATGATAGTTTAACAATTCATATGTATATTATTCATCCATAATTCACATGTTTTAATTGTCATAAATCCGACTTAAATCCCTTATAATCCAATATTTGCGGGTTTTTCGTCATTAATATTCAATTTGAGTTTTAGAGATTCAATTCGTTCGTGTTGAGTTTCTGGGATTTATTGTTGATATATTTCATCTGTTTAGTCATTAATTTGTCATTAATTCATCCCGTTTAGTTTAATTAATTAGTTTATTAATTTGTTAATTAACCCTTTTAATCACGTAATTAATCCGTCTTAATTCCGTCTCATCCATGTTTTACT
Source organism: Silene latifolia (assembly GCF_048544455.1). Lineage (NCBI taxonomy): Eukaryota > Viridiplantae > Streptophyta > Magnoliopsida > Caryophyllales > Caryophyllaceae > Silene > Silene latifolia. Next base: position 86,721,665 of record NC_133534.1, read on the forward strand.
GTTTTTATGACTTTAATCATAATGTAAATAATCCATTAATCACTTTCATCCGAGCAAATAATTCAATCAATCCTTAAAATTAACAATTAACATTAACGGTTTGCAGTTCCGGCTTCACAGCCAGAACTCACCTTTGGAACAGACGCAGCAGCTGCTGCGCCTCTTCCAAAGGGCGCAGTGTCTGCTGCGCCTGTTCCAGGGTGAATTCTGCCTCTGAACTCCTTTTCTGCCTTGACGTAGTTTAATTAGTCTACGTATTAATCAACTAATACTCGTATTATCACCTTCTGACTTGTTCATATTTCTTTGTTTTATTCTTTTGTTCTTTTTTTATCAAATCATCCGTTTTAAAGGTATTTTCGACATAAATCACCTAATCCAATGTAATTAATGTAATTTCCATTGTTATAGTTTATATTCATTGTATTTCTTTTATCACTTGAATGCTTTCACATGTAATCAATATTAAATCCAACTTCGACATAATTGTTTGCTAACTAATTGTTCACCGACTTAGTCTAATTCACATGCTAGGATTAATTCAATGGATGTTGCATTGCATGCATATAGCCGACGATATATCAAGTACGAATAAAATCCCTAATCATTAGTAGAGGCCGCTATCGAGGCGGGCGGGATTAGGTGTTCGATCAAAAGAGCTTCCTAATACGTACCCTCACCCCTTACTCCAGATCTCCGTGAGCACCCGTGTTCATTGGCACCCACGAGAGTCATTCTAGACATAGAATGCTAAGGGTAACGATTGCTTAGTGTTCATGTCACTACTTTGTGTCTTGACATGACACGAGGTATTCGAACGGTTCCAATTTCCCATAAAAATTGGTGGCGACTCCTTACAAAATGCAAACGCTTGTTGTTTCCGAGCTCCCCTCGTCCCAAGCGCCCCCGTGGGCGGCCCGCTGTCCACAGAGTAATACACACCTCCCACTTGAAGAATGCAACGTCCTCGTTGTGCCTGGAAACATCTAACCGAAGCCCAGCCAAACCCAGAATCCTCCCCCGCTAGGTTGGTGACCTGGGTACTCCAAACCACAGGCTCACCAGACGGTCGCATGGGTTGCTCTGATACCACTTGTAACACCCCGGCCCAAACCTTGGGTCGGGAGCGGTCACTCATGGTAACTTTCCAGGCTGTGTACATGCTCCATAGATCAATACTGGTCCTTTCCAGCACATTTTGTCCTCACTCGTGCGCATCCCGGGAATCTTTCCAAGAGGTCACCCATCCCAAGACTACTCCCAGCCAAGCACGCTTAACTGTGGAGTTCTTTTGCATGGATAACCAGAAAATAAAGTGCACTTTATTGATATGAGTAGTACTTTCAATCCCTTTAAGCACTAGTCAGATTTTAAGCCTATCAATGGACCTCATCAAGGGGGTACCCCACCCGAATAACGTCTTCGGTTCAATGAAGTATTACAATCCATATGGTAAAAGTCTAATGCAAATGGTTGCTGTAAAATTGAGAATCCGGCTCCCACAATCTAATATTCTCACCTGGGTTCAACAAAAGTCCTGGTCCAAGACAAAGAAAGGAGTCCTAATAGGTTATGTTCATAAAGTGAGATATGGAATATGGAATCAGAGGAATACTGCAAGATTGGAAGGGTCACTTCTAAGACTTGAAATTTTGTTTCAACACACTCAGAAGATTATGAAGATAAGGATGGTGCACATGATTACTCACTTTGTTCCTTCTAGAGATATGAAATGGGTTAAGACTTGTGTACTTAGTTGATTTATTAGTTTACCCTGAAGTTGAAGTCGTGTATTTTACATATGGCTTGTTGTAAAAACGCTTGTTATGATCTTAATGGAAAGTTTACATTTCAACAACAAAAAAACCATTTCACTATTATTTTTTCCATTTAATTCATGTTTAATTAATCATTAATTTATGAAAGACTGTTCTTAAATCCCGTCAAATCAGCATCATTTCCGTATTCAAAAGATTTGAGAAACTTCCCTAAAACGAGATAAGCTATTTATTGAAAATCTCCCATTTTAAATTGATTATCATAATATTTCACATATTACTTTTCTTAAATTTAAGACAAAGCTAAACGAAACGTACTCCCTATAACCAGTTAAAAGGAATCTTTATCAAGAACATACATGTGTTAATATTGTCACATAATTTGGCTTAATCCTATAAATTTGATTTTATTTTTCTCTTTATTCAGTGAACTAATATTAAAATTTATATGCATTAGAAGAAATTGAGCTAAAAAAATTCTCATTTTGTATTGTTTTTCAATATTGCACCTAATTTCAACCTTAAATTAATTTGAAAACAATTCAATTTTTTGTACAACAATTAAACTTCACAGCGTATTAGTTTTGATTTTAAAATCACAAATTATAGAATAAAATGGTCCTTTTGTGTATAAAATCATTCTATCACCATTAATAATGAGTGTCTTTTTTTCTAATGGATCGTCTCACAATGTGAGACCGTCTTGAAAATAACATCACTATTTGTGAGATAATGACTTATGAGGCGGTCCTATAAATTTTGACCATCAATAGATGACTGCTTTTTATTAAATGGACTGTCATATTATATGAGATTGTCTCACACTACTACTTTATTTAAAGAAACAAATGGAACGAAGGAAGTACTTTTTTTCAAGGTGTTTAAACATATTTAAGTCAAATTGTATCTATGAACATTATACATGTATTCACAAATTTACTGTTTTTTTTAGTCGAATTGATTGTTATTCACACTACGCCAAATAATAGGTGCAACAACGGTTAGATAAGGTAATATGCCATTGTAATACAAAACACGGAACCGTTATTATATCGACAGTTGCTATTTTGTGACCGCGGTTGTTAAAAAGACGGAGCCGTTATGAAATATAAATAACGGGTTCAAATAACCGTAATACAATATTAAGAACTGTTCAAAAACCGTTGTCTATAATATTGAAACCGTGATAGTATTAGTTGGAATGCTCAACGGAAACCTATGACAACGGTTTTACGAAACACAACCGTTGTAAAATAGTAAATATGACAACGGTTTATGCTTATTAAACCGTTTTAAAGTCATGAATTTGACAACAATTTATGCTTATTAAACCGTTATATTATGGATGAATATGTCAATGGGTTTCTATTTAAATGCGACCGTTTTCAATATATTTACTGACCACAGTTTTATTGTTAACTGTAATCGAATTTATAAAAATTTTAAAAAAAAAATTGTTTTAGCAGGTTCAATTTCTTTGAAATGCTAATTTTTGCAAAGAGTAGCAAGTTCATTTGAAATGCTCGCAAAATAGCATTTCAAAGAACAGTTGACATTGCAAAATTTTAATCCCGCAACATCGAATATTACACAGATTGATCTATTCAACCCAAAGATCAAAATATTATAAACAGGGTGACCAAAACTAATTACACATGGCTCTATATACACACATACATAATGAGCAGACTATTGACCATCCGCTAATGAAAGAAAATAAGTGGCCCACTTATTTCTCATGTCGGCGATGTCTTCCTTCGAATAGGTTGGGTCTTTGTTGTTGATTGAAGGTGGGAACTACAAATCAAAATATACTTAATCCAAATAGACAGAATAAATGGAATATTACACAGAATTAAACCCAAGTTACGTTTGAAACAGTTATTAAAACACACTAACGGTGACTCTATGTTGATATACGTTCGGGTGATAATTTTCCACATGGACCGACAACAAAAAAAGGCGCATTGTTTGCTGTCTGGTTGTAGAGGAGACTATTATATAAATCACATACAAATAAGCTAAATTAGATCAACCTCTCGCATAAACATAAATTAAATGATAGGAGTAATTATTAAGAATACACTTACTATTATCCGGACAAAAGTTGGACTTGATGCTCCAATTGCTCGAAACACACTAATTCATAAATATATACAGGAAATTATAATTAGCATTTGGCTCAGTAATATTGATGGGACATTAAAAGGAACCTAGTCTTCAAAGGTCATATAATAACAAATGACATTATAATGTAAGGTTGTAAACTTACTCAGTTATCATCTTTACATATTTCTCAGTGGGACTATGTCCGCAAGAGTCAATCCAGTACACTATGATTTTTGTCACATTGATTGTCGTTAGCAGTCAATGCTTGCTATGAAATATTGAAAATTAAACTGTTAGTTTATTTACATGCATGTAAGCGTGTTAATAAATGAATAAAATCGTGATTCATTATAATAAAGTAGTATACATACTGATTCTCATTGTATGGGGCAAACCATAGGCTTTTGGGCGTCCTCAACCGTTCAGCAATTTTATCGATGTGGTCTGTGTATGTGTATCCATGCACCTTTTGAGAGAACAATTCAGGTGACACGAATCCGTAGTCATGAGAAACATAGTTCCCCTCAGCGATGTTTGTACACAGGTACCTATTACGTCAAATGGAACGAAGAATGTTATTTTAATTGATGATTTAAATAAACATCACTATTCGTAAAACCAAATGCCAAGTTTTATTAAAAAACTTACTTCATCCAAATTACAATGTGCATAGCATCTAACTCGTCAAGGTCGAGAAACTGACATAGTGATTCCCCAGCCATAAGAACAGTTATACCTTCGCCCAGAACATCCTCTCTGATCTCAATAATGAGTACTTCCCTGATAGCTACCTTCCTTTCAGCCAGCTGGTGCAATGCTACGAACGTTGGAGTATTCAATTTTTGCTTATAATCATCGGTCTGATATCTGGGTTTAAGAGGGACACCAGCGTTGTGTGCAGAAAAAGTAGATGGCTTATATCGTAAGTCGTATGATTTAACCCCGATCTACAATTTAGAAAAAAAATATATACATTACACGAGACGTCATATATAATTTAAATAACCATAAAAAAAGGAAAAACTCACAATCTATTTTTCAAATTATTACTACCTCTTGAATTTTGGGTGGAGAGGCAGTTTAATCAGTGACTTTGGGTGTTGATGTAGTAGTCCTAATTTTAGCCATAATGGCTTCGTGTAACTCCTGTAAATGTAAAAATTGAAATACTTACTATATGTTAGATAAGGTTACCCTAATAAATTTAAAGGCCTTCATTATATAAAATGCGTTCGCTTTAGCATAACTACTCCGGAGATGTCAACACTAATGAATGATCCAGGCCATTGCACAATAGAACCCACGACATCTTACAAACGCCTATTATCACTAAGTGGTACTATCAGAGTACCATACTCCTCCAGATATAAGTCGGTCACTTCCACTTCTCTCCATCCCTCACGGAGGGCAATGCCTTGAATTCCTTCAACCTCAACTTCTTGATTCTGGTCGTAATAGAACGCTACTCCCCTAGCAACAGCAATTTTGTCTGATGCTACTGCAGGGGCTTTGTAGTAAAGAACACAAGGCTTCTTGCAAACGACCTTCACATTTTTAATTAATTAGTATATATACATGCACTACTTTAATTAATAAATTTAATTAATTAGTATATATACAGCAATTATAAACTAGTCGTAGTAGCTAATACCCCGTCAAAAGCCGGATTTGGAGATGATAAGAACGTGTCTTCAGCTCCCACCTCCACCTCCTTCTCCCCTGCCTTTATGGCTTCCTGTTCATCTACCCCATCTTGATCTTTTACCATGTCTTCCTCACTTCGCATTCCCGCTTTTTCCTTCTTCTCCCCTGCTTTCTTTATGACTTGCCGAACCATAACCAACTCTTCTTCAGATGGCTTATCCCCCGTTTCCACCATTCTGAGTATCAACCTCGCCATTGTTTGTAGCTGTGTAGTAGAAATGAATATGATTAAAATAAGTAGTATAATTTCAGCATATATATATATATTATGTTGAATAAAATACAGTATTTATATACTCTATCATCACCACTCATTGTCCTTCGAATAGTTTTTCCAAAATACTTAGTGATACCAACATGCGTCGATACCCCTCTCACACAACCTGGATGCTCTGCTTTGCCGATTGCCCTAGCAAGAATGTCATAACGTCCTTCAGGCTTCCATTTTCCTTCATGTACCTCCTTCTCACAGATCCTCTACATACACAAAAAACCATTATGCGAATAAATTTTATTTAAACTCACAATTATATAACCGCCCACCAATGGTAGGAGTGACATATTTATTTAAACTTACAATTTTCTCTTTGATGGCCTTATCATACGGAGATTATAACTTTCCATTCTTAGGAATGTGACCGGCCACACAAGCGTCGTGACGATTGACAGTTTCAAGCTTCTTCTTAATCAATCTATAACCACCTCTGGAGCCATGAAAGACGCTCTCTTTCTTTGAAATGTTCTCTAGGTTCTGCTTACTCATAGTCTTTATAAAATGAATTGTGTCGAGTAACGTAAGCATATTTCATTACATATTAAGTGATTACTAATAAAGTGATCCCAATGAGTAGCAGATAAATTACCTTAAACTTGTCAGGCTGGCTATAAGCAATAAAGTTATACCAATCTTGCTGGCTGACCTACCGATAATTCTTCGTTGGTGGTTTCTTGTTTATCTCCCCGTCTTCTTGTTGAACAAGTGGTTTCGAGCAACCTTTAACTTCCATGCTCTGAAGGATTCCCCTATCTTTTTTTTTAGGTAACCATTATGTTCTTGGGGGACAGTGTAAGCTGCCTGCATATATGGTGAGTATATTTGGTTAGTTTCGGCTAATAGCAAATATCGAATACTAAGATAATTTCATCTCACTGCATTATTATTGTATATACATACCTTTATTTTCCCTCATAGCTTTTCCTCCTGGTCTTTACTCAACTGATTGATACGCGATAAACCGAGAGGCACATACTCTCTTACACAACAACCAATCTAACTCGCGAATTTTGAAGCAAAGATACCATCTGGCAGCCCCTTTAATTTATCCCATTCAAGTTTATTAGGTATCCCTCTCTCTATTGCTTCTAGGGAAACCCTATGGCTCCTTCGCCCAGTATCCGATTCCAAATTATTCTCACCACCTGAATCTTCTTCGTTTGACCTTTTCCCATTATTTATTTTCCGCTTTCCACCCATATCTAAACCAGGAATTAACAAACTACTAACTTTAAGCATTAAGTCGACATAGCAGGAGCACCGTCTCAAATAAATGATCACACAGTATACCTAAAAGTATAGGCGTTGTTTAACACAAAATATACTTAAAATAATAGGTGTTGTTTAACATACAATAAACCTAAGATAATTAGGGGATAATATCACAACTAAAAAAGAAAATAAAGACATTAAGTTAATGAGACGAAGGAGTAGGGTTTATTATTACTTCTTCAAAGAGGAGAAGCCGGCCCCGGTATGGCGATGACAGAGGAGACGGCAGAAGCAATGGAGATGGCGATGGCTACGACGGCGAAGACGACGACGACGGAGAATAGTAGTGGTTCTAGGAAAACACAGTGTTCGAGGGTTTTAAGTGAGCGAGGAGAAGGTTTGCATGTGCGTTGGTTGAAGAATTATTTAATTGAAACTAATAAACACAGGTTAAGCGAAACCGTCTTCTGTATTTTGCAATATGACCACGGCTGGCCGTAAATCCGTAATTGTTTTCATTATAATACTTCGGTTGGTGTCTAACCGTTGTCATTTATCTTTCATTGTGTCAAGTTTTTCCAGCAAAAAAAAAAAGCATCTTCCATATTTGGTACTCCGTATTAAGTTAGTACAAACTTCTTTCCTCAATTACGCAACTGGGATAGCAAGTGGGGGAAAATGGAAATTCAAGACTAAATTATACACAACCCAATGTAATTAATGCATATATTAAAAACTTCTTTCCTCAATTAGTTTCCTAAATACAACCCAACGAGCAATTAATAAACATACATTAATCAAATGACCAAAAATATACTACGTCATGGACAATATCTCTTCCCATTAATGATGGTGTAGGAGTCTATTTCAACTCTGGTCTTTTCCTCCAAATCGGACATCACTTCCGATGACCTAAACCACCATTGAAGCCAAGCTTTTGTTGCTTCACTCCCGATAGATACATACCAATCACATCTGGGTAATATATACCCCACCATCAAATCCTCAGAAGAACCAACTTCGAAAGCCGATGAATTCTCATCTGTACCTTCAATAATTATATGTTTAGGGGGAACTTAATGAAATGGAAAGGACATTGTTTCTTTAACCTTTCTCGTAACGCGTCCATTTTCTTCTCGCTTTCAATATAGCTCGGTTGACGACGCAATTCCCTTAATCTTTTATTTTCTGCTTTTTCTGATAACTTGCGATCCCTCTGCACCCATGGACTCACAATATTTATACCTTGGTTAATGACCATAATTTTGGAATAAAATTAAAATTATAGAATCACCCACCAATAATGCAATGTTGATTCAAACCCACCAATAATGCAACGTTGACTCAATAAAAATAACTGAACAGTCCGTGCATTGGTCAAATCAAGAACAATGAGAAATATTAGCCACGGCTTAAAAAATACCGTATAGTCAAACAATTAATTATTTTTTAATATATTGAGTGGTATGGTCATATCTTACATGTATTTATTTTTTTAATATATTGAGTCGTATGATAAAACAATTAATAAACGGTGCACGTTGAAGTTAGAACGTCACGATTGACAACAGTTGTAGGTGAATTGTTGTTAATGAACAAATTTACAACGGTTGTAGTTGTAGGTGAATCGTTGTTAATGAACCAATTGACAATGGTTACAGGTGAACCGTTTTGATGAACCAATTGACAACGGTTGTAGGTCAACCGTTGTTGATGAGTATTATGTAGCAGCAATCTTGATCTTGATTACTGACTGATCTATCAAATTCAAAAAGTAGAAGCAAATCAAACAAGCATAACTTAACACTTTCAAAATGATCATTTCATTTAATTTTAAACCAAATACATTACAGCATTTATCAGAAATCAAAAGATGTATAATAAGCCGGAACAACCCCGGTTAAGAGTAAAAAGCGCTTCTCAACCTGCCACCAATTACGCCACTCTGGTATACCGCTAACTTCTGGGTCACTGGCTTCATATTTTGCAATAACATATTGAATATATGCAAGGACACGACTTGCATGTGGAGATAAGGTTGGAAGAGTACAACTCAACATATCTGAGGCTGCAGCCAAGTTGCGAGTAATAGGCCGACGAGGGTATGAAGATGATGATGATGATGAGGCTTGGTTGACAAGTCGGACTGCTTCACGCCTCTTAATCCAATAATTTCGTTGATGTTCAAGGGATGCTTTGATTAATGGGTGTTGATCGGCGGGAAGCCCGGCGAGAACCTTCCCATTATCTGCAATCGTTTGTGTAAGCCATTCTTCGTTGTTGATAAAATTATGGTTCATTTCCATGTTGTTTCAAATTTGTGTAATGGGGATGAAATATTAAGATTTGATTAATGAATGTTAGTAAAGGATGCTTTAACATTTATAGTCACATTTATAATTTTTTTTCAAAACCGTTGGTAATTAATTTAATGTAAAAGTTGACTTATTAACAAATATTTTAAACCTACGTAACTTGCAATAAATAAATAGAAAATAAAATACACTACCATGCATATATTCAAGAAAAACACATACATAACAAGAAATTAAAAGACGCGCGATTTTAACAACATTAATTAGAATAATAATAATAATAATTAATCAACATAATCATCTTGTAATTCCCCTGCGATTGAGATAAATATTGGGAATTCAATATGTGGATTATTAGGAGGCACTTTTTCCGCCTCCGTGAACGAGGCACAGTGTCAATATAGTGCCGATATGTTCCTAATAGATTAATGTCACAATCGGTTGCAATCTCTAAATATTGTGCTTCTAACACATCATCCGTATAATAATTTTTCTTCCTAGCAACATGATCCTCGTATCTTGCCTGGAGTTTTCTCACTTGACGAAAAGATTCTAGCTTCTTCCCAAAACCTTCAAACTCGATCATTGTGTAACCAAGAAAACCATGAACTTTAGTCCAAGCTGGGTGGACCTTTTTAACGTTCGTATAACCACCTTGACAAAGCATATCTCTCATCCAAGTAAAACTTCACGAAAAAGCCTTACCGTTGTCATCATATTTGATTGGAAGGTTGTGTATAATACAGGTAATAGGATGGACATAGCGGGTATTTGATTGTTATTCGGCGGGTGTAGAAGACGACGACGACATGGTGATCAAAGTGTAATATTTTTAATTAAATTATAGGCTATTATTAATTGAACTTTGAATTAGTGAATATGGTTAATTGATCACATTATAAGTGATATTTATAGGAAAATATGTATGCATGTGTGAATATAATAATGGACAGATAGTAATAATGGTCAAACAAAACAATGCATGCAACGGTTCATTATTTATCATACATGCATCGGTTGAATAATAAACATTAGAAAAAGTATATAACGGTTATTTTTAACCCGTAAATGATAAATGACAACAGGTACAGTGGAACCGTTCTTTCATAATAGAAAATGATAACGGTTACAAGAAACCCGTAGCTATAACATAACAACGGGTACCAAAAACCGTTGTTGGTGTTAATTTAGTAACGGTTTTCGAAACGCCGTTTTCTTAAACTGGTAATGGTTGTCTAACAACCATTGATAAGGGTGATTCTATAATGAGGTTTTGTAAACCGTTAAACGTTTTTGATAACGGTTTGCTAAACAACCGTTGTCACATTATAATAACGGTTTTCGACGGAAACCGTTATTCTTATTAGCGCGGTCTAGGTTTCCGCCAATATTTTGAAAACGGTAATCAAAGTGTCGTTATTAAATGCATTAAACCGTTTTGATATGCTCCTTATTGATGATCATATTTGGCGTAGTGTCATTTTTATCGTTTTTTACTTATATGTCAATTGCTTATATGATTTTCTCATAAGGTGACTTAGATGGACTCTAATAGTTGAGTGGAAGACTTATGGACATCACTTGATTGGCTGAGATAATAGTTCAAGAGAGTATGAATACTCACTTTGTACCTTCTTAATTTGTGTGCTACGGAGTACACTGTTTTAATTATTTGTTAGAAGACTTTGAGCTAGGATCGATCATTTTATAATGCACGGGTGATAAATGCCAAGATTTATTATTCAGTCTCACAAATGTCGATGTAGTAATTCCCTTAAAGAATATCTTACACTAAATTAGTGCGAGACACGTCATTAATATCACTGAAAGACCACCTCATATGAAAATTAGTGATGTCGATGTTGCTTTTGTATTGGAAATATATAAGGTTAAGCATTTTGGTGCATCCAACTTTCATAAGATATCTTCATTTTTTTTTATTCTTCATATAATATTTAATGATTTTTCTACGTATATACTTAAGATATACATTAACAATCAATAAAACAAAATATTCACTAGAATGTATTATGAGAAATTAAAGTGTTCATTTTTAACGTATTTCATTGTCGGCTAAATTAGTATCAGTTCGGATTCTTAATTGCATTCCTTTGAGGCATAATTGAAAACGATGGGAGATGAGAAGGAAGTTAATGGGAAGATATGAGTTAAATAATTGATAAAATTTGTTAGCTTTGCCATTAATGACACTAAGGGCAATAACAATGGGAAGAAACAAGAAGTTTCATATCATATAAGGAGCTCCTACTTATTGTTCTATTTAATAAAAAGTTCCTTATATGAAAACGATTTCTAAAGTAAGAAATTGATTTTATGTTAGGAAAAGGTGAGTAGAAGAGGGGCCACATAGAAAGTATATAACTTTTATCATTGAGATCGAAGAATTAAAAAGTTTCATAATTAATTATGTGGGTTGATGTATCAATGATAAAGTTTAATATGTAACTTCAACCATTACTATTACCCTTAGAGTGTGATATTAACATAAGCAAGTAAGAAACTGCACCGTAACAGCCTACCATGCTAGACGTGGAAATCGGGTCGCTTGAGTCAGCTATGGTTATATGTTGACATTTCTGTTCATATTTGTTAAAAATATGTCCGCGTTGGGTTAGTCGGGTCAATTCTTAACTCAGATCGGCCGGCCCAGGGTCATTTAGATAGATATGTCTGCTAGGGTTAGGTTTTGGTTGGGTAAGATCATTGTTAGATCAAGTCATTATCAGATTCATTTCTGGTTTGCGTTATTATTTGGTTGGGTAATTCTAATAATTTCTCGAATTTTTGTCGGGTTTTGCTTGGTTTGACTCACTAATTCATTAATCGGTCTATTTTTCATGAATATTTTACGAGTTTGAGTTGATTTACGGTCATTATATAGCGATGTTATAAATTTAGATAATTTTAAATATTTTATAAAAGTAGTTCATAATTTCTGTTTGTTTTGGTTTTTCTAGGCTCGACTTACTATTATTTTCAATTTATATAAGTTGGAGTGACTTTTAAAACTTATCTAACAACTAATTCATATTATGACCTTAAAAGGTAATTAGTAAATAACATGTTAGCGAAAAAAATATTTTATCCACATTAATTTTATTGTTCAATCTCTCATTTTAATGATCTCAAATTAACTGCATCGCATGACAAAATCATTTTCATTATTGGGAGGCAAGTATTAATTAACATGAGTTAATAAACAAAAGAAAAAAATTAGTATTTGGCGACTACAAAGACGAACGAATGGGCTGTAACACCCCCTCATACCAAGGTACCTTACCAAGGACTACCCTAGCATGAACGGATGTTACCATCTCGGTTTCCCGAGGTTAGTATATCAAAGTTACCAATTCCAAACAACCTTTATTAAAGTATAAAGAGTTAGTGATTACATGTTTCCAACACTAAACCAAAGTATAACTGTGAAAGGTCTAACAACTACAACGAATGCAAGCTAAGTCTCTTGACGGCGGAAGCTAGACTCGAGTGATGACTCCCCATGACTCTCTCATAGCTAAACATCTGCGTTACCTGTCACAATCTGCTCACCATCCCCGAATGGATCACCGCAGGTTTTATAAAACAACAACATGGTCAGTGCCGTTCAATCAAGATAAGATAAACAAATAATGTAACCAGCTGATCATCCTCCATCCCCGGTCTCCCGATCTCACACAGTAATCGACTACACACCGAAGTGTGTAGCCCTGCCAGATTACCCATCGCAACAGGTAATCCTTGCCGCCAGTGGGTGACCGCAGCCCATCCCCACCTAGTCCAGCTCATCAACGAGCGACTAACAATCTTTGTCCCTTAATATGCACATCCCCTCCTGTGACGGGTTCCACGGAGGGCGAACTAGGGTGTGAAGCCACTCCCGCAAGTTAGTCCACCACAATCACACACACAGCATCACAGCTGTCACAACACCAGAAGCATCACAACACAACCACACCAACATCGTCGCCACAACACCCAACCTCCGATGATCAGCAGATAACAACAATTACAAAACATATGCAATCTCAATCAATTAACAGTACTGAGTAGGAGAAACCCTACCTTAGCAATAAGAGCAATACGGAAACCGAACAATCATAAAGGCTCCTCTATGAAGTCTTCTCCTATACAATAACCACATAGCACAATTACACAATGCACAATCCCCCTTTTTCCCCAATTTTATATATATACAATAAACTCTAAAAGAACATAAATGACATGGAGAACAAGGACTTACCAACAGTAGAATGAGGGATTGAATGCAAGAACTACGACGATTGCACACACACAATGGAGGATTAGGGACTTATTAGGGAGTGATTAGAGAGTGATTAGAGGAATCGTAAAATAATTAGGGTTGAAATGACGTTTAGAAACTGATTCTTAATATTAAATAACCCTAAACACTCCCGCATCAAACCGCTGAAATATTACTCGCCAGACCGGATACTCGGTCGAGTAAAAAATATACTCGGCCGAGTATCCTCTACTCGGTCGAGTATTCGTCATACTCGGCCGAGTATTCCTCGGCAGAACCAAAACAGAATACACAATTATCAATACTCGGTCGAGTACGTAGCTTATGAAAATCCGTAGTATTACAGTCTTCTCCCCTTAAAAAGAACTTCGTCCCTGAAGTTCCAACCCAACCTATAAAACATGGACACCTAACACTAACTCCACCAACCACGCTTACTAGATAACATATCCTCTCGATATTGACTCCATAATATTATCGAATAACCACAATATAATGTTCCCAACCTTGTCTCACTTTCAAAACACTCACTAGCAACTCAATACCAAGACAATCTACCAAACAATATTAACCATCAAAACGAAATGTTACATTCTACCACCCTTAAAACGAACTTTGTCATCGAAGTTTACTCACACACATAAACATCCTCACACAATCCGTTACTCTCACTCATAAACATCATACTACTACGAGCACTGCCATTACCTGTAATAAAATCAGCAATCACACAAATCCATCCTTATTCTGCACCAACACTCAAACTTCCAATTACAACTTGTATGACCATCAAACTCTCTTGTCGCATCCTACTCCTCTTAAGATAAATGTTACGTCCTCGTAACTCACTAATACTAGGTCCTTTGCTATACCTCCCATAATCCTCATTACTACTGCATGACAACGAGCACCCACTATAACCTCAACACCTACAACCATTCCTATATCCAGGACTCTCTTTCTTTAACAGTTCTCGTGCCCCCAATTATTCTGTACCCCCATAACATATATCATAAAATCCTCAGTATAACCACTACTCCATCTCTTCTACACTACCACAAAACGACATACTTCTATATACATATACACTCATCTCCACAATCTTATCTCACAATCCTCAAGTGTTATACATACTCACATTAACTTCTCAAGTTCATCTCTTCTATTACCACAAAACTCACCCTTGACTTGACATGATACTAAGTCCTAAAACTCCGTACTCGCTGTCCCAAGAAAAAGGTGCCAAACCACATGTAGTTCCAGATCAATACCATACATGCTCCACATTCTCTTGCCACAACTATGTCCACCAACGTCTCATCTAAAACAAGATCAAAAGTACTCCAACAACCTCTCACAACGTTGTCCTATTAATAGCTTATTACTATGCCATGACATCAACAGCACCATACCCAACTCTCTCTCATACCCAACTCTATTTTCACTCCTAAGCTGGCAATGGTAAGAACATCGGGAAACAACACAACGGTCTATATGCCCCGACCGACACTGACAAGAAATAGCAGTAAACAAACGACGATCGATGACAACACAAAAATACTCGTATCACAACACGAATTACCGTGCCCAGTGCACAACACCACATCGTTAGTCATTGCAACTCTTACAATCTCATAATACTGACTCAGCACAACTTCCTTGACCACAAGATTGTCATAAAACTGCTCTACCAGATCACGACGCAACACATTAGACGGGATCACAAATATCAACCTTATGAATATTATCCATACCATGACTCTTGAGGCCGGAACCTCACACCATCACTTACAGATATCATACATACACATATAAGTATAACATATGACGCGGAACACACACATAACGACTCGTAACTATCACACCACACCATTACTCGTGAGGCTAGGACCTCACACAAAGTTATACAAACCTCATGGACCCATAATCGAATCTAACTAGCTAATCCTGACCACGTAAGTTACCACTTGACAATGAATACCTCTCATCCGGACTTAACTCGGGTGCCTTTCATAATATATCCTCTCATACACACAATTATCACCCCTCCGGCAAATGTACCCATAACATTATTGTTCAACTTCCAGCGAGCACCTCATATAATACATCTTATACTCCCTCACAACCAAACATACTAATCACCTGCACAAGATCAACCTCATTAGGACAGCTAACTTCCCTAAAGTAACATCATCCTCAACCACTAGTGACAATACTATGACACCAACATCCTTCATGTGATTACTCTCTTACTATCACTTCTTAATATAACAATTCGTTTCCTCTCTTTGGTTATCATCCCAAATAACGAACATTCAATCCATCAACAAAATCTACCTCAACATTATTCCCAATTCTATCCTTATCATATCGTTACCTAACTCTCCACCAAAATCTCAGATCGTGCAAACACCCTACCAGCTTCTTATTCTCTTAATACCTCGAAACTCACGGCTAACATGTCGTCCTGCTCTCCTATATAATTATTAACTCACACCCTCTAGTGAGGCTATCGTACATATCCATAATTTCCTACCTTCATGCTCCTTAACTCCGGTCAACGTTCTCTCAACTTACTTCCATCCCTCTTTCCCCCTTTTTACTCAGTAATACCAATTAATAGTTCATCTCCTTTCTTTTTTCTACCTAACTCTTTAGTAATTTGTTTATTTTTCCATAGCTCCACAATTCTAATTCCCTGAATTCATATCAATATCTTATCATTCTTCTTATCATTTATCCTCTCTCATCTTGCTTCTCACTTATCTTTGTCACATCAAGTCCACACACTAACAGTTACTCTTCAATTAGTCGTATCTCCCTTTCGTATCTCTAGAAAACCAAAAATTTACCTCATACCGTTAATTTCCCAAAGAATTGCACACTAGGTTAACCCCTTGATATTCCAAATTTCCAAACTCAGTCACTATCTACAAATTCACGTCGCGACATAACTCCATCTATGTTCACGAAATACCCCTTTACCTCATCCCTCTAAAGCAACCTTTCATTACATATATCCTTAAGCAACACAATCCTAACTGTTTCCCTCCATAAATCCTTACACATCCCAATTTGCCACTATTCGCATCCTCATCTCGATCTTTCATCCTCACATTTCCGTACACTTATATCACTCTTACCCATAAACACTGACTTTTAAATTACTCAACACACTACTATATCACTCACCATATCTCACCAACATGTTCCTTACCTTGATTAGCTCATCATTCCTCTCTTTCCTTTTTCTACTATCCCTCACAACCATATTAACACATGTCTTCCTTACCCAACACATGTCCTTCAGAAGCCAAAGTTCTCCTTGTCATAGCCTTTGGTAACTTACGTATCCAGACCGTCACATATATAAAAGAATGCGTTAAGACTCAAAACATACGTGTGCACATACCCCACGACTCAAAACAAATGTAAGAACATAGCCACCGACTTAAAAGTTAAGATGAAAATATAGCCACCGACTCAAAATAGCCGCCCACTTAGGTACTCGATCGAGTACATAGCATACTAGGTCGAGTACAGGATACTAGGTCGAGTAACTATATTACTCGGCCGAGTTTTCGACTCCAGAAGCGAACGTAATTATCAGAGAGGATTACTCAGTCGAGTATTGGTAATACTCGGCCGAGTAGCCCTTACTCGGTCGAGTATTACTTTACTCGGTCGAGTACCAACACAATTCTCAACATCGTCCAGTTTTCGTAAAACAGTCATATCTCACTCGTTACTTGGTCGTTTTGAGCGTGTGACCTATCTTTAGAATCTTAAGAAGACAAGGTATCACCTCAACTTGGAATCACAGCCATATCTTTTCTATAACTCGACTTATGACAGTTTTAAGACAGCCCTTCCGTATTCGGTTTTCATACAAATCAAATTTTCTAAACCCAAACAATTTGAACATGCATAAGGCAACAACAACAACTCAATACTTCAAGAATACAGCACATAATTGAACTCTTATCATACTCACATGAAAATTAAACACAACATTCATATATATATATAGACGCATGAACTTAATCGCATGCCACTACCAACAACCAAACATTAACATCATCATGATCATATACGCATGTACCACTACCCTTTTGAAAGCCACATAATAAACACTTAACATGCCAACATATTCCATACTAAAATTCAAATAAATAAATCTCGCCACGCTTTTCACATATTTCCACATACCACTTCTCATACCGCATTATCCAACCATTCAAGTTCCAAGTACCACACACATACATGACTCGACACACAACAGTCCCCCTCATGTGACCGGCTTGAGATCGTAAGGGCCTTAATGCGACTTCGGGACGTCTCCCTAGTCTTTGCGGTAGCCTCAAATAACTCTCCCCGGGTTCATTTTATTTAGACTCCCTAAGTTCATTGGGTTCATTAGTTTAGGTGCCGGAATCGTCGGCTCTGATACCACTTTGTAACACCCCCTCTTACCAAGGTACCTTACCAAGGACTACCCTAGCATGAAAGGCTGTTACCATCTCGGTTTCCCGAGGTTAGTATATCAAAGTTACCAATTCCAAACAACCTTTATTAAAGTATAAAGAGTTAGTGATTACATGTTTCCAACACTAAACCAAAGTATAACTGTGAAAGGATCACCGCAGGTTTTATAAAATAACAACGAGGTTAGTACCGTTCAATCAAGATAAGATAAACAAATAATGTAACCAGCTGATCATCTTCCATCCCCGGTCTCCCGATCTCACACAGTAACCGACTACACACCGAAATGTGTAGCCCTGCCAGATTACCCATCGCAATAGGTAATCCTCGCCGCCAGTGGGTGACCGCAGTCCATCCCCACCTAGTCCAGCTCATCAACGAGTGACTAACCATCCCCGAATGGATCACCGCAGGTTTTATAAAACAACAACGAGGTTAGTACCGTTCAATCAAGATAAGATAAACAAATAATGTAACCAGCTGATCATCCTCCATCCCCGGTCTCTCTGTAATACCCCATATTTTATTTGAGCGAGATATTATTATTTAGTAGTATCGTAAAAGTAATTAATTGATTCATGTTGTAAGATGTATCGGGTTTAGAGTTTAGGTGGCATTTTCGGGTCAAGATGTTATAACCCATTTACCCATTTACCAAATGTTATAACCCATTTACCCATTTACCATGTAACCTAATTTTAACCTAAGTTTAACCTAATCCTACCCTAACACAAATCGTCCTACTCCCTCAACCCGCCACCCTCATTTCAGCAACACCAATCCCCATCTTCACGCAATTCGAGGGAGAGAGAGAGAGCGTGGGTATCGTCAGTGCAGCAAGGAAGGGCTAGGGGTGGTCGTCGACGTTCTTAGGCGGCCGTGGTGGCTGTTATGGTGGCGGAAAGGTAAGCATTCAACACGTCTCCTCTGTTTCGTTTAATGTCGGGTTTTGGTGGGTTGTTTCGTGTCTTATAATGGCGTCTAGGGTAGTTGTTGGCAGGGTATTGGTAATGGGTGGTAAGGGGCGAGTGTATTGGTGGTGTTTAGGGTGGTTGTTGGTGGTGATAATGGCGGAAAAAGGCAGCAGCGACATGGGTGGTAGAAACGGGTTATTACACGGGTTTTCAGGGGAGTTTAGACAGGTGGGTTTTGGGTGGCACCACCGTGGACTAGGGGGAGGTCGAAACGGTGGTCTTTGTGATGTCCTGTGTTCGTGGGTTTGGCGAGCTGAATGGTGGTGATAGAATAGTTATTGGTTGTTGGTTGTGGCGGTGGTCAGGGGAGAAAAGGAGGTGTTTGGGGATGCGCGGTGGTGAACCGGCCAGGTTGGCAGCCCTGGTTCGACTCGCCGGCGGCAGTCGACCAGGGTGTGGTTGGTTGTTGATGGCTGGGTTGAAGTGGGGGACTGGTCTGGTGGTTGACACGGTGGTGAGGTGGTGCGTGGTGGTGCGTGAGTGCGTGTGAAGGGGGGGGGTAGTGCGATGACGAAATTTTTTTGGTTTAGAAGCGGGTTTTTCATAATGTAATCGTTGTATTCGTAATGAGTCGTATTCATAATTAATTAATTTAATTCCCGTGTCACTAAATAATTTATTTAATTAATTCCCGAGTGTATTAAAATAATTAAAGACGGGTTTGAGTCGGGATTGTTGAATTGTTCAATGTTTGAGTCGGATTCTTTTAATCATATAATTCATTTAATTATCATATTAGTTATCCAATTTAATTCCCGAGTCGGTTAAATAATTCAAGTCAGGTCTTTGAGTCGGGTTTGTTAAAAGAGAAAAGTTACTATATCGGGAAGGTTTCCATTTTAAGAAATTATACTTTAATAACTTCCTATTTTGGGAAGTGGGTCATATATTAATCGGGTTATTTTAGTTAACGATTGGGCACAAGTTGGTGTCGGGATTATATTTCGGGAAAGCTTCTATTTTGGGAATTACTATATTTAGTAGTTAGTAATTATAATTATTATAATTGTTTTAGGTGACGGATTCGTGAAGGATCGATAGTCAAATTCATTGCTTTACTTTCTGGACTGCTTAACTGCTTAATTGGAATTGCTGGCACTTTGAGGTAGGGAAATACACTTGTCCTATTATCGTTATTGATCGAATTGTGTTGACTTGTTTCATGGTGGTTGAATTACGTTATCATTTATATTCGTGAAGGTGATTGATTGATTTGATCGTATTGAGTATGATATCTAAGCGGCATGACTTTATGATTTATCGTTCGGTGATTTATATACATATGGCATTGCATTAATTACTGTTGAGCATTTCATATGCATTGGAGTTGGAGGACGATGTGGTGGTGACGATGTTGAGATACGATGTGATGTTGTGATAAGGCCCAGGCGGGTTCTGCAGGACTTGCCCTGGTGTCCTCAGCTGCGAGCTGGCAGATCGGCTACGGTCGATATATATAGTCTACCGGGGATCGGTATGGCTGGGTTGTCCGGGTTATGAGATATGAGAAATGAGATATGAGATACGAGTTGAGATGGAGGTGGAGGTGACGGAGGTTCATGCATATTATATTTTGTTGTTTAATTGTTTTCCCTACTCAGCTTCGCGGCTGACCCTGTGTATTCGTGTACGCCTGTGATGATCCAATTATTGGGGAGCAGATTGTGGGTATTTGAGACCGATAGGAGCTGGCCGGGAAGAGAGCTTGGATGACGGACTTAGTGCCTAGCCCACCTTAGTCTTACTAGTAGTTTTATCAGACTTCATCTTTTGGTCATATTTTGGAGACTTTGTTTTAATTCCAGTTGTAATCTCACTACAGGCATTTAATAAAGTACTGTGTTTCTTTCCTTTGTTATCTACTGCCTCGGGTTTCCGAGATGGTAACACCGTCATTTATCTGAGGAGTCCTAGTTCAGGCCCTTAAATAAATGGGGGTGTTACAAAGTGGTATCAGAGCGAACGATCCTCAGGCCTAAACCAATGAGCCCAATGAACATAGGATGTGTCTAATTAAAATGAACCCGGGATAGAACTGTTAGGAGCACACTACGGTAAGGTATGAGTTAGGGGCCCCCTCACACCGAACTGGCCCTCTCGGTTTGACCCGGAAATCCCGAGTGTATATGAGAGAAAGGGTAGCAAGAGTTGCTTGAGGTTGAGCATGAAA
This sequence comes from Silene latifolia, assembly GCF_048544455.1. NCBI lineage: Eukaryota > Viridiplantae > Streptophyta > Magnoliopsida > Caryophyllales > Caryophyllaceae > Silene > Silene latifolia. The sequence continues at coordinate 86,742,968 of NC_133534.1, forward strand.
TTCCTATATCGTTGCCTAAGTGTTAACTGATTGACACATTGATTATTGCATAATCGAGTGATGTATACCTTGCGACCAATATATTCTAACCATTCTGCAGGACAACGCTACGGTAAGTATTTTGTATGAATGATGACGTGAGCATATGATGTTGTAGAAATGAGAAATAAAATTTTCAAGTTCAGGTTAATAATCAATGAAGTGTTGTGGTAGCCGTGAGTATGAAAATAATTGCGAGTCGATGATAGTTACCTAGTTGGATGTTGAATGATGTGTTGATTGTACTATTATGCCTAGTAATATGCGGTTATGTGATCCCGAAGCCATGCTAGTATAGTATTGTGATAGTAATTAGAAACACTGTTGAATTGCATGTTTATAGTCATAGCAATCGTGATTTAGATGTACGGAGTAGATCGAGATGCGAAAGAATTCTATGGGGTAGATGTTTACGTAAGTACAGGGTGAGATTTAAGTCAGGATGGGTTAGTATCGATAGTATGGTTGTAAGAGTTTGGAACATAGAAAATGAATGACCTAGTGCTGAAACACGTTGTATGATTTTACTCTCGACTTGATCTTACTGCCATTTCTTTTCTGTTTATTGCCTAGGGATGAAAATTTTATGAGAGATAGCCTCGTGAGTTAGTGTTCATTTGGCGTTGGTTTCATACTTATATGATATACGGATTAGGAGTAATAAATATTTTAGTGGGCTGTGGTCAGGAAGTTCCCTGTGCAGTGAGGTTTTGACCAACGATTTTGTAAAAATCCTCATTTAAATTGTATTAATAATTTTTGCATAATTCCAACTCCATCGATCAGAAGATTCGCATATGTTTTCAATTAACAAACCACGAAAATTCTTGATGTCTCTATATTAAACGGTAGGTTTTGCAAACTGACCCAAGTCTTAGACCAATTGCTGTCACATGTTTGTTTGGACCAACTGAGTTGTAAAAGTTCTTTAAAAATGAAATTTTTGTGCTTTGGACCTAATTCTTTTTTTTTTCCCCTGTGTTTTTAACTCTCCGTGTTTTATAAAAATAATACGAATCAAGTTTTAATCGAACGGTTATTTATTCGTGATCTTTGAAAGTTACAACGTGAAACATGACTTGTAAATGTGTGTTCTAGGTTGAGTTTCATACAGTTGTTTGATTAAATTCATGAGCCTTAGTAATGTAAATTTATAATGCTTTATATGACGATAGTAGCACGCATGTTCAGTAGTTATGTATCTTAACAAGTGATAAAAATTAAAACTTAGTTGATAACATTATTGGCATGATAGCGTGAGTAAAATTGGATAGCTTAAATTGATTCTTAATCAAGGGTGAAATATTTTAAACGAGTCCAGTTGTTGCATATTTTATGTATGTTTGGCATGTTGTAATATCTCTAGTATGTTCATCATATTTGCATGGTGGTCGGATATATATATAAATATAAAACTATGTTGTCATATCTTGGTAAAAGTTGATGGCGTTAAAAGTTAATTTGATTGTTCCAATATACTCGCATGGATAATTATAATAATTATGTCTAAATGTTTACATATGTAAGATAGTAATGAGTATGTCTAAATGTTCACACAGGTAGGATGCATCTAAGTTCTAATGTCTTTCATATGAGTTGTGTGCCAATAGTTATATTTATTACCTTCATCACATTAAATTATTTCAGTGGGACCTAAAACTATAACATGATAATAAACAATGTTGTTATTCCTTATTGAATATGTTCGTTATTATATTGTCATAAAATGCTATAATGATTCTTGCAATTGTATGGGTGTGATATAAAGGAAACTGTTCGATATAACATGGCAATTGGCATATCTATATTCTCGAGTCGTTACTATCAATTATATTATAATAAAGATTGTTATGACAACTATGTTGACAATTATAATGGGATAACTCTTTTGATGATTCACATGATATGCATTGGTTTAAATGATAGTCATTATAGTTACATTTAATTGAGCCTACGAGTTGCCTAATTATTCAATCATGCAAATCAGAGAAGTTGTTCAAGTTACTAATCTTTTATCATAGCTAGTGTTCTACAAAGTATATGATGGCAAATGTATATGTTTAAACTATTTATACAATATCTGAGTATAAGTATACTAAGTTGCTAGACACAATTGATAGATATGATTGCTGAAATATGAAACATATGTGGGATATGAAAGTGATGTTGTTGTTGTCATAGATCATATGTAGTTACTTTTACTAGGAAACATGTTTTTTAATTGATATCGTGCAAACAATTTTTATAATTTAAAATACGAATTATGAGTATGTTGTTGATTGCTTAAATTCATCGACCTAATTCGTGACCTAAACCAGTGAGTGAGTAAATGGTTGTACGGACATGTCAATAAGGTCCTGTGATTGTGATAGATAGTAGTGGTAGATCTATTTCTGTGATATGTTTACAATTGTGAGAAGTTCTTAAATTGTTTTGTTGATTTTGCTTTCACTCGTTCATAGTCTATAATTGATCATCAAATTTGTTTAGTTGTGAAACCGTGTAAACCATGATTCCTTTCTTGTTGATTCTTTTAGGTTGATGTTGTTTTTTTTTTTAAGCTAAGCATGAGCTAGTAATAAATTTTACTTGTTGACAATTAGTTATTTCCATAATAAAACTTTGTTTCGACTTTAATGTTAATGCGCAATCTCTTATCTTGTGTTCTTTCCTGTTACACGTGGTTGAGAGTGATTTTGTTGCATATGTATATGAAAGTTGACAGAGGTTACGAGGACGTAACCATGTCTCTAGTCGGGTAGGATTGTAAAATCTTAATGTGTATGTTGCACTTATTGATAGATAGTCGTTTTGATCAAGTTAATGTTTCATTGTGGGGTAACCATACAAATGAGTTCTATATGTTTTGTTCTTATTTCGGTTAGTTGGTTGAGGCGTAAAAGAAGAGCGTAGTTAAACTATTGATATTGAGTTTGAGATTGGCCACTAGTGTTGAGTTGTGGGGCCTTGTGCCAAGTTATGTTTACGGGAGTTATGTTATGATCCAGTGTGACCATGGTTATTGAGTTACTTGAGTTGAGATCGGAATTTAGATGGAAGATGACGGTGTTCTCAGATGAATATTTAGTTGTTATACAATTGTGTTCTCAGGTAGTTAGTAGTTGTAGTTATTTGGGTTAAGTGAAGATGAGTTAAACTTCGGGACGAAGTTTATTTTTTTTAGGAGGGCAGAATGTAACATTTCGCGTCTGTTATGTTTAATTGATGTGTCAAAAGTGTGTGTTAACTGTGTGAGAAATGCGTGACGTCCGTATGTACGATATACAATACCCTTCTGATGTTTGAGTACGGGAGCGAACTTCGGGACGAAGTTCATTTTAAGGGGGGAAGACTGTAATACCCCGTATTTTATTTGAGCGAGATATTATTATTTAGTAGTATCGTAAAAGTAATTAATTGATTCATGTTGTAAGATGTATCGGGTTTAGAGTTTAGGTGGCATTTTCGGGTCAAGATGTTATAACCCATTTACCCATTTACCAAATGTTATAACCCATTTACCCATTTACCATGTAACCTAATTTTAACCTAAGTTTAACCTAATCCTACCCTAACACAAATCGTCCTACTCCCTCAACCCGCCACCCTCATTTCAGCAACACCAATCCCCATCTTCACGCAATTCGAGGGAGAGAGAGAGAGCGTGGGTATCGTCAGTGCAGCAAGGAAGGGCTAGGGGTGGTCGTCGACGTTCTTAGGCGGCCGTGGTGGCTGTTATGGTGGCGGAAAGGTAAGCATTCAACACGTCTCCTCTGTTTCGTTTAATGTCGGGTTTTGGTGGGTTGTTTCGTGTCTTATAATGGCGTCTAGGGTAGTTGTTGGCAGGGTATTGGTAATGGGTGGTAAGGGGCGAGTGTATTGGTGGTGTTTAGGGTGGTTGTTGGTGGTGATAATGGCGGAAAAAGGCAGCAGCGACATGGGTGGTAGAAACGGGTTATTACACGGGTTTTCAGGGGAGTTTAGACAGGTGGGTTTTGGGTGGCACCACCGTGGACTAGGGGGAGGTCGAAACGGTGGTCTTTGTGATGTCCGTGTTCGTGGGTTGGCGGCGAGCTGAATGGTGGTGATAGAATAGTTATTGGTTGTTGGTTGTGGCGGTGGTCAGGGGAGAAAAGGAGGTGTTTGGGGATGCGCGGTGGTGAACCGGCCGGGTTAGCAGCCCTGGTTCGACCACGGCGATCGACCAGGGTGTGGTTGGTTGTTGATGGCTGGGTTGAAGTGGGGGACTGGTCTGGTGGTTGACACGGTGGTGAGGTGGTGCGTGGTGGTGCGTGAGTGCGTGTGAAGGGGGGTAGTGCGATGACGGGCTGTTTTGGTTTAGAAGCGGGTTTTTCATAATGTAATCGTTGTATTCGTAATGAGTCGTATTCATAATTAATTAATTTAATTCCCGTGTCACTAAATAATTTATTTAATTAATTCCCGAGTGTATTAAAATAATTAAAGACGGGTTTGAGTCGGGATTGTTGAATTGTTCAATGTTTGAGTCGGATTCTTTTAATCATATAATTCATTTAATTATCATATTAGTTATCCAATTTAATTTTAGTCGGTTAAATAATTCAAGTCAGGTCTTTGAGTCGGGTTTGTTAAAAGAGAAAAGTTACTATATCGGGAAGGTTTCCATTTTAAGAAATTATACTTTAATAACTTCCTATTTTGGGAAGTGGGTCATATATTAATCGGGTTATTTTAGTTAACGATTGGGCACAAGTTGGTGTCGGGATTATATTTCGGGAAAGCTTCTATTTTGGGAATTACTATATTTAGTAGTTAGTAATTATAATTATTATAATTGTTTTAGGTGACGGATTCGTGAAGGATCGATAGTCAAATTCATTGCTTTACTTTTCTGGATCGCTTAATCGCTTAATTGGAATTGCTGGCACTTTGAGGTAGGGAAATACACTTGTCCTATTATCGTTATTGATCGAATTGTGTTGACTTGTTTTTCATGGTGGTTGAATTACGTTATCATTTATATTCGTGAAGGTGATTGATTGATTTGATCGTATTGAGTATGATATCTAAGCGGCATGACTTTATGATTTATCGGTTCGGTGATTTATATACATATGGCATTGCATTAATTATCGTTGAGCATTTCATATGCATTGGAGTTGGAGGACGATGTGGTGGTGACGATGTTGAGATACGATGTGATGTTGTGATAAGGCCCAGGCGGGTTCTCGCAGACTTGCCCTGGTGTCCTCACAAGCGAGCCGGCATCGGCTACGGTCGATATATATAGTCGGGGGGATCGGTATGGTGGGTTGTCCGGGTTATGAGATATGAGAAATGAGATATGAGATACGAGTTGAGATGGAGGTGGAGGTGACGGAGGTTCATGCATATTATATTTTGTTGTTTAATTGTTTTCCCTACTCAGCTTCGCGGCTGACCCTGTGTATTCGTGTACGCTGTGATGATCCAATTATTGGGGAGCAGATTGTGGTATTTCGAGACCGATAGGAGCTGGCCGGGAAGAGAGCTTGGATGACGGACTTAGTGCCTAGCCCACCTTAGTCTTACTAGTAGTTTTATCAGACTTCATCTTTTGGTCATATTTTGGAGACTTTGTTTTAATTCCAGTTGTAATCTCACTACAGGCATTTAATAAAGTACTGTGTTTCTTTCCTTTGTTATCTACTGCCTCGGGTTTCCGAGATGGTAACACCGTCATTTATCTGAGGAGTCCTAGTTCAGGCCCTTAAATAAATGGGGGTGTTACACTCTCGATCTCACACAGTAACCGACTACACACCGAAATGTGTAGCCCTGCCAGATTACCCATCGCAATAGGTAATCCTCGCCGCCAGTGGGTGACCGCAGTCCATCCCCACCTAGTCCAGCTCATCAACGAGTGACTAACAATCCCCGTCCCTCAATGTGCACATCCCTCCCGTGACGGGTTCCACGGAGGGCGAACTAGGGTGTGAAGCCACTCCCGCAAGTGACTCCACCACAATCACACACACAGCATCACAACTGTCACAACACCACAACCTTCACAACACAACCACACCAACATCGTCACCACAACACCCAACCTCCGATGATCAGCAGATAACAACAATTATAAAACATATGCAATCTCAATCAATTAACAGTACTGAGTAGGAGAAACCCTACCTTAGAAATAAGAGCAATACGGAAACCGAACAATCAGAAAGGCTCCTCTACGAAGTCTTCTCTTATACAATAACCACATAGCACGATTACACAATGCACAATCCCCATTTTTCCCTAATTTTATATATATATACAGTAAACCCTAAAAGAACATAAATGACATGGAGAACAAGGACTTACCAATAGTAGAATGAAGGATTAAATGCAAGAACTACGACGATTGCACACACATAATGGAGGATTAGGGAATTATTAGGGAGTGATTAGAGAGTGATTAGAGTAATCGTAAAATAATTAGGGTTGAAATGACGTTTAGAAACTTATTCTTAATATTAAATAACCCTAAACACTCCCGCATCAAACCGCTGAAATATTACTCGCCAGACCAGATACTCGGTCGAGTAAAGAGTATACTCGGCCGAGTATCCTCTACCCGGTCGAGTATTCATCATACTCGGCCGAGTATTCCTCGGCAGAACCAAAACAGAATACAGAATTAGCACTACTCGGTCGAGTACTTAGCTTATGACAATCCGTAGTATTACATGGGCGATGTTGATGGTGGGAGGTCGTGATAGGGGAGGGTCGTGATGAGTGGGTAATGATGTGGTGGAGAGTCACGTATGGTTACGAGAAGGGTTAGGGGCCGTGCATGAGTGAGGCTGGGATGGTGGTTATACTGAAGGTACAGGAGGTAAGGGATGGTGGATGCAAGAGGAGGTAGAATAGTTGGAGGACATAGGATATGGATTTCAAGGTGGTGGTTAGCTATGGAGGCTGTTGAGATAGAGGTCATGGTCCAAGGTGTTGGGTGTGTTCACCATTGCGGTGGAGAGTGTGCTGGTAGGTCTTGATCAGATAGCCAGTCAGGGATGGCGAACGCTACTTCCAGGCCAGACGATGGTGAGTGAGAGACGAATGAGAAGGACGTAAGAGAATTGAGAGAAGAATAAACAAATGTTTAATATGATAAAAAGCTTATAACAGTGGGTAAAATTAAATATATATTGCGTAATAAACAAGTTATGAAATCTTGCAATAATTTTATATCCACTTTTCAGGTGTCACCTCTTATAAGTTAAAACGTTGAGGTAATAAAAAAAATATTTCGAATAAAATTAAGCAACATAAACTTATCAAAAGTGTACAGGTAGACAAAGTAAAATTTTCTAAAATTTAGTTATTTACTGAATCAAAAAATACTTGAGTTTTTAGTTTTAATAATATTTTTCGTTACCAATGCACGTGTTCAAAAACTAGTTCAAAAATAAATGTCTGAAGTTGTGTTTTATTGGGATTGGATGAGATTTGGTAGTGTTTTTTTTTTAAAAAAAAAAAATCAAACTTACAGGTAATAGTTTTTAAACGAAAATTATTTTAGTAGTAATTCTTAAAACAGTGTAATACAAAGGTAGTAGTTATAACAAACCTCTTTTAAGAAAGTATGTCTTTTATAGACAATATCTGATAATGTGGTCAATCATGTGTCAAAGTGAGGTTTTGGTTCCGAATCCTTAGGAATGGAGAACGAGGAAGAAGAGGAAAAGTATATGGCATTATAGGATTAGGGTTTAGAGAAAGATGTGTAGCCTGGTCCTGATACAATGATAATGTGGTAAATCATGTGTGTGTCATTCCCATTAAGCATAGGAATATACTCCCTCCTATTCTATATATAAACTTTCTTATTTTCTTTCCCATCTATTCACAATAACTTTCCTATTTCTTTTTTTGGTAAGTTTTTGTGTGGTCCAAATTTAATTATATGGTGGGATAGTGTATTTGTGTGGTCCAAATTTATTTATATGATGGGTAGTGTGTTTTCTTAATTTTTGTGTCAAAATGAATTGAAAAGTTTATTGTGAATAGGAGAGACTATATATAATACAAGGTAGGAATTGGGCTAAACCATTAACATAATACGGCCTAGTACCATTCGGCCTAATAATATCAAATTTCAATCCAAAATTAATACCAAGTAGCAAATACTCCCATTGATCAATTAATGTGGATGTAGCAAATTACTCTCATAACTTATAAACTATGTGCAAATCTGCCATTTAACTTTCACTTGTAGCAAATTAGCCCTATAAGTTTCCAAAAATGTGCAATTAAACAGAAATCAAGTTTTTTATTATTTTTTAAACTAAAACCTAATTTTTTTTTCTATTATGAAAACTATTATAATTATATTTTTTTAAATAATTAAATATAATATTTACATATTCAACGAAAAATGCAAACCAATTTTAGTATAAACAAAAGTTTGGTCATGTAAATTTTCATTGTAACATGATTAAAAATTCTCATATTAGTAACATTTTCCCCAAAAAAAAATATTTGAACATGTTTTTTAATAATTAAGAATTTTAGGATTAAAATCTAATCAATAATTTTGATTTTGAATAATAGTAAAATATTTAATTAGCAAATTTTATTCTTTAAAGTAAGATATGTGGTTGATTGCACATTAAGAAAAATTTATGGAATTAATTTGCTACATTTATAAGTTAAGGAGCTTAATTGCATATAGTATTAAATTTATGGAGGTGATTTGCTATATTCCCGATCAATTAAAGAAAACATTTATATGAGGTCGACTGGAACAAGTGCGTGTGAGAGGAATCTTCACGGAAAAAAATGTTGCCTTTTGCACTTGAATTTACTAAGCCATTCTCAAATGGGTGCTTCTAAATCGTCATCTTTTCATGCTTGATTGGAGTGCTATTTCAAATACTTTATCTGCCAGTTCATCTTGCATTCACGAATCTACATCTGCCTCAATTTATTTTCGAAATCTTAGTCTTGCTGAGCAAGATGTTCAAGCCCAGCATTCCTACTGGAAACAAAGAGCCAAATCTGATTTTAAGTTTAATGATGGACTTCCAACTGCGTATTTTTTCAGTAGAGCCAAAGCAAGACAGAAACGCCTTCGTATCATATCCTTGAAAGATAATACGGGCTCCTGGACTGCTTCTGAGTCGGATCTTTCTCTTCTAATTATGGATCATTTTCAGAGATTGTTTACATCGTCTACGCCTGCATGCTCTTTCTCAGAACTTCAAGATTTAGCCATTCCCAAATTAGACAGCTTTCAGCAAGATTTTCTGTCTCAGACCTTCACCGCAAATGATGTGGAAAAAGCGTTCTTTGATATGCAACCTAACAAGTCCCCGGGTCCGGATGGTTTTCCACCGAAATTCTACCAGCTCTTCTGGCACACCATCAAAGCGGATATTACATCAGCTATTCTTGGGTTTTTAAACTCCGGTCATATCCCTCCGGCTTGGAAAAATACTCATATTGTTCTTATCCCAAAGATTCCTAATCCAGATTGTATCTCCCAGTTCCGTCCTATCAGTCTCTGTAATGTCATTTACCGCGCAGCTTCAAAATGTATTGCTCTCAGGCTCCGCAAGATAACTGACAGTATTATCGGCCAAAATCAAAATGCGTTCCTTCCTGGTCGTCTTATTAGTGATTCAGGTTTCCTCGCTCATGAGCTTCTTTCTTATATCAACCAACGTCGACGTGGTACACGCTGTTTTGGTGCTCTCAAGCTTGATATGAACAAAGCTTTTGATAGGGTATCCTGGCCTTTTCTGTTCCATGTTCTTAAGCTTTATGATTTTCCGAAATCCTTCCGAAGGCTTCTTAAATCTTGTGTCAGGACTACCTCCTTACAGGTGCTTATTAACGGTACTCCTTCAGCTCGTATCTTTCCTCAATGTGGTCTACGTCAGGGGGATCCCATTTCACCATACCTTTTTATTATATGTATGGAGATCCTGTCTCTTATGGTTATTAAGGCGGAATCACAAAGGTCTATTGAAGGCATTAAACTCTCAAGAAATAGTCCAGCCATTTCCCATTTACTATACGCCGATGATGCTCTGCTGTGTTTCCGTTTATCTTCGTCCAGCTGTGAGTCTTTGAGGGATATCTTGATTTCTTTTGGTAATTTATCGGGTCAGATGATTAATCATCAAAAATCCTATATCAAGTTCAGTCCCAATACGCCTGATGATTTCAAAGAGCATGTTACAAATATTTTAAAAGTTCCTTCCAAACATAATTTTGGCCTTTACCTTGGTGCTCCTATTGATCTTGGCAGAAAGAAAACTTCGGCTTTTCAGTTTCTACTGGACAAGATTTCGTCTAAAATCCTATCCTGGGGTGCGGCTTCTTTTTCACAAGCGTCTAAGTTGTTGCTCATAAATTCTATTTTGATGGCTTCCATTGCTCATGTGGCTTCCATCCTTCCGATTCCTCTTCACATTACCACAAAATTAGATTATTTGATCGATCTTTTTTGGTGGAAACAAACAAAAAATAGACGTGCCCAGCATTGGTTATCTCCTGAAAAATTGCAGCTCCCAAAATTAGAGGGTGGTCTGGGAATAAAAAATGCCCGGATTTTTAGTCAAGCTCTGCTCTCTAAGACATTCTGGAGGTGCCATCATCATCATCATTCCCTTATTTCGTTTGTCCTTCGTACTAAATATCCCAAGGATTTTCCTATTCCGGGAAGGGTTTCAAAGTACTCAGCTGCGTCTTTCGCCTGGAAAGGGGTTGTTAAAAATACCTTCTTGATTCGAAATGGATTTGCTTGGAAATTTGGGAACGGGAAACTAATTAATATCAAAGATGATGCCTGGATTTTTGGTTCAAAGCCATGTCTTAAGTCTTCTTTCCTTTCACAGGATGTCAACTTTGCAAACCTCCTGCTTACTTCAACTCAGTGGAATAAGGTTAATATTTTTAAAATTTTTGACTCTATCTCGGCTAGGAATATTTGTGCTTTAGAACTTCCACCTGAGCCTACGGATGACTTCATATATTTGAAATTTACCGAAGACGGACTATTTTCCTCCAATTCTGCATACTCTTTCCAGCTACATAATGGAACTCACTCTCCTGTTTCTCCTGAGTCTAGTGTTATCCCGCCTTTTCCTTGGGTTTTCTTATGGCGCCTCCCATGTCAACCGCACATAAAAAATTTTCTTTGGAAATTGGTTCATGGTATCCTGCCTACTGCAGATGTCCTAATTCGTAGAGGTATGTCTGTAAATCCCATATGTTCTTTGTGCCATAAAACTTGCGAAACTTTAAGTCATATTTTCCGTGACTGCGAAGTTACGCAACATATCTGGGCGGCCAGTCTTTTGGGTATTCGCTCAGAAGTCAGCTCACATATTCCTTTCCCCACCTGGTTTAAAGATTTCTGGATTTACATCACTTGGTTCTCGGCTGGTGACAACTCCCTTCCTTTGCTTTTTCTGCTCACTTTGTATGCCATTTGGAAGCATCGAAATAATGTGATTTTCAGGGACCGATGTGTTTGTCCGGCTGAGATTATCTCAGATATTGCTATCCTATCCAATCAACAGCATGTGTTCAGTTCTCTTTCTAAAGCACTATTTCAGTCTTCCTGCATCTCTGAAGCTACCAGTTCAGTGTGCTCCTCTCCTCATTTCATTTCTCATTGCTTTCGGTTTGAGGCTGTTTTCAACAAGGGCAGCTCGCTTGGTTCTTTCAAAGTATACCACAATGACTATATCACACACGAAGTGCTACACCGCTTTTGCTCGTCCCACTTTCAACTTATCATTATAGCTCTGATTGAGGCTATGACTTTTGCCTCTGCTTTCAGACTCAAAGACGTTCTTTTTCAGATCAGCAACATCCGACTTCTTCGTATGCTGCATGATTCCAACAAGTCTTGTGTTCCTATCTCTTTATCTAGTAGCATTAGCCGTATTAAGTCTTTCCTTTCTTGTAATTCTACTTGGTTTTGTAATGGTTATGTGTAAGTACTCTTTTTTTCTCGTTTATAATATATAGTACACATTTGTCAAAAAAAAAAAGAATTTACTAAGCCTATAATGATTTATCAATGCAGCTTCACTTTCACATGTGGAAATGGAAAGAAAACCATTATTCGCGAAAGCGGTCATCCCTAGCGGCTAGAGATTGGCAACTGGGCAACGATGGATAAAAAGTCGACTTGATAAATGCGTAATTTGGAGTAGGTTTGGACCGAGTTACTTCGATTTAGGTTATTTTCGGGTCATTGATTTATCCGGTCGAGTCATTTTTAGGTCAGATTATATTGGCCCGGGTTGATCTGGGTCGTTTGAGTAATTTTTTATCATGATTTTGTCTTAATTAAGTTATTTCGGGTCATTTTAGGTTAATCGGGTCATTTTGGGTCGATTCACTTTCGAGTCGAGTTTATCAGGTCATGCGTTTCGGGTCTCGGGTCAGCCTTATCAGGTTGGGTCAGTTATTTTCAAAGTTTTAAAATAGTGGTATTGGAATGGATACTCGAACCTGAAATCCATAAATTACTAACTTATCGTTTAGCGAAATGACCTAACTTATATGGGTTAGGTCGTATTTATTCCTTCTGCTCAAAATTGCTATTTCGTTATAATCGGTTTTGCTATTCAGTCGTGAACATTGGAAATTATTTTCAAGAAATCAATATCTATCTATATTAATAAAGGAAGCTTTTTTCGAGCGATTATAGAGACTCCAACTCCCTCGAATCACTTCCGAGCAGAAAAGATAAAATTATAAAATTAGTTGGTGTTTCAATAGCAATGGAAATTCATGGCTGCAATATGTCTATCTATTAAATAACAATAACAAATAATAAAAGGAGTTTTAAGAGACTTCAAACTATTTAATGTTACATATAAAAGAGATTATTCCTACATAAAAATCGTGAAATCGCTTTTACTCTCTTAGCTTTTTGATTGTTTCTTATATTGTTTATATATATCATATCGATAGATGTGTAAATTATTATGCTAGCATTTGCTTATGCTTATTGTGCTAATCACTATATTATATGCTTTATCACGCTCATCAATATATTATAGTTTTTCTTAGCCAATTATACGGCATTTCAAATATACAATAGTACAATTTCGTTAAAATTTAAGGTACAATATTAAGATGAGTGTATGTATCCCATGGTTTTATAATTCAGGTGGAACAAATCTTCGCACAATTCGATTGAAAACGGTAAGCATTTAATATCCGTATTGCTTTTAAGATTTTTTTTTAACGTATACGATCTACCCGTCAATTGTATACTCAAGTCAAATTAATATTTTCGACTATATTGATCAGTGGTTCCGATGTTTTTGTAGAAAAATTGTCTCGGTGTTACAAATACTCTGAAAATATCTATGTTATTTGATAAAAAAAAATTATCTAAATTTTCGGAGAATAGTTTTCTTCGGTTGATAAAGTTATCTGACAACCCAACGAGTCAACGATTTTCAAACACCAAAATAATATTGAATCAACACGAGTGTTCGCTGCATTGGAACAACATCTGACATACGACTGACACACGACTTTTAAGATTTTATATGATCTTTGTATCAAATGTTATTCATTGGGAGCTATTTTTTGACAAACGACAAAATAAAACTAATAAATTAGACTATATCACACACATAATGTATGCACCGAATGTTAGACGATGCGTCAGTTATCTTCAGAAATTGCTCAACATCGAGAACAAAGGGACACACACAGGTTCACAATAAAGGGGATTGTTTAGATTAAAAGACATGTCGACATTAGTATTTCGCATGCGAACATACAAATACCCTTTTTTTGGAAAAGTTTGGACGCTAAATAAGAATAAATATTTGTTAGTGGTGGAGTATTTGTTGATATGTGATCGAGCATACCATGTTTAATTTCATTATAAAAGAGGGAGTGCAGAAGACTTGGTGAGCAATGGATCGTGATTCTCCTACTTTTAGCTTACGTACATACCCTCCCTTCGTTTACATTCATGTGCTGAAAATTTATGCTAAAAAAGCGTAGATTATTACAATATCCTTCAGTATAGTAAAAGATTTGGAGACCGAGTCAGACAGTCAGACTTAGAGTAAGTTTATACGAATAGTTGAATACGAGTTAAGTACCCCTTCCGTTTCGGTCACAACTAAGTGAGACGCCCAAAAAATATAATAGATAAATAAATTACTTGGACGGAGAGAATGTATATTAAGAATATATACATCAGTGTTATTATCACTTCTATGAGTTATTAGTATTGGGTTAAATTGGCTTTATGAGAAAGGCCAAATTTTGGCACGTTTAGATGATAATCGCGAGTCGGTGATGGCCGCATCGGAAGCCATAATGTTAAAAAAACTTAATAACAAGATAAATTGTTATATACGGACCATCTTTTTCCGTTCATATATTAAAAAAATACTCCATACGACGTTGATAAAGTTTTAGCTAAACCAAACAAGAAATTTACACCTACATCGATTCTATGAAACCCAACTAATCACAACTTCATATGAAAGATTTTTTATTTATGTTTGAATTGTTAGGTTGAGCCTTTTACAAACTTGAAAGTTAATACTAACTATATAAGGACATACGAAGTAAGAGTGAAGAGGTAAATGAAAAAAAAAATACCACATTATTTATTTTGAAGTGGGACAACCAACAAATTTAATCCAAAAAAAAAATACATGAGAGAAATTGTTTATATTATGGCTAAAACATTAGTGACAATATAATTTGGTATGCTTGGCAACGCAACCATGGTGCGATTCATTTGTGAGAATAGCATTGCATGTTTAAAGTGTTTTGAGAGAAATATTCAAGTCGTTAATTCAATTTTAAACATTACAAACGTATCTATCAAATGGCCCGTGCATCGCACGGGCATTAAATCTAGTATCTATCTATCTATCTATATTAATAAAGGAAGCTTTTTTCGAGCGATTATAGAGAGTCCAAGATTTCTGAACAACTTTCGAGCAATATTATATATCAATAAAAAGCTTATAATAATCATAAATCTCTTAAATTTAATTAATTAATCTAATGGGTGTACCCGTTTTTGAAATCATTGTAGTATTGTACTACTGATAGACTGATAGTGCATGGATTTTTATAATATAATATTGCATCCTATTTTAAATGAAACTCATGTTATACTATAAGATAAAACTTTTTAATTATGGATATAATTTTTAACGTTTTCAACCTAATTACTACCTCTTCTTAGGAGTATAAATATAGCGTTTTTAGACACCCTTCCACCATAAGTTTTGATATTTACGGTTTTTTTTAATCATGTAGATTAGTTTGTCTTCGAGCATTATAGTTGTCTCTACTATTTATTTAACGAATTGTAAGGCATATATGTCGATTTCGTCAACTTATATGATCAAATCAAATTGAGCATTTATATCTATTTATCGTACTTTTTTGTATTTAATTTCCCATGCTCATTCCAATTGTTTAGACTGTGAATTATACTTATCAATTTCTCCTTATTATGACCAGATTATTGTGCACGCTGCAACGAGAGATGGGTAGATATAAAATATAAATTGAAAAGGTATGCACGATATTTTAGGATTATGTTTGCATATTTACCGCCTTTATTATTTGTATTTGTTTATAGAATAATAAAATAAATTATATTTGGTTGGACTCTCCATTCTGTATTTCTTTAATCATTCGCAAATTCTAGAATAAGACCGTCTCGATGAAGAATTTTTTTATATAAATGAAGTCTCTCATATAATAACTACTATTAATTATTTGAAGTATGCCTAGGATTATCATTCCGTAAATATAAATTATCAAATAAGACCGTCTAATACCGTGAGACGGATCCGTCTCAATAATTATTCCGAAATAATTACTGCTACTTTTACGCATTACTAACTTTGTTCTTTCGTTAATTTGCATGCATTATTTCCTGCACTTTTACGCATCATCCTACACTCCTACTAAATAGAATGGTCGGGCTAGATCTAATTTAGTTTTTATTTTCGTTCAATATATAAGTCTTCTATTAGATAGTACTCTTATATACATATAACAATAATGTTTATGTGTTTTTTAGTAATTTACGCAAGGCTTGCATTAGGCGGTATTCTTATACGCATATAATCATTTGATACACATAAAAAATGAGATTAAGGGTAGTTTAGTCATTTATCCCTTTTGTTTCTTATTTCTCAAGTCATTAGTAGCCTATATAAGGTTTTTTTAGTGAAAGTAGTTTACTTTTACAAATGCTTCCCCTGTTTTGTTCATTTAGTGACTTTATATTTGTAGTGAGAAACACGGGTAGTTGTTTAATCAAAGGTAACTATTATGAATTACTCGCGAGTATTGAAATTAGTTTATTGTTAGTTATGCGGCACGAATTGTAGGTTCGTCGTTTTAAGTGATAATAATGTAAAAGGTTTTACAAGATAAGACCGATTGCTTTATATATATTATACATATCCTCCGTATATGATGCACGAATTAATAATAAGAACTTTAATTTGTGTACTTATATTGTCAAATATTAAAAGAAAACCCACGAATTAATAACGAGAACTTTAATTTGTGTACTTATATTGTCAAATATTAAAAGAAAACCCATAATATGGTTAGCATTGTCCATATCTTGTGTCAAATCTGTCAAATTCATAAGGAGTAGTTTATTTTTCTTGCTGTTATTTCATAGTTAATTCAAACTATACAGTTCAAGGGAATGTGTCTTTATTTTCACTATCCAACTTGCCATGTTGGACTATGGGCAACAATGAATGCACTCCTCAAAAGTTTTGCCTCTTTCAATCCCACACAGTCATCCAAGTTTTAGATTTACGATTTACCTATATTGTCAAGTTATGCGGCCAAAAAATAGAATTGTTGCTTTCTCACCTTAGTTTTCGAGAGTCCACATTGGATTTTTGAGTGATAGAACACAAGTTTATTATTACTGTTTATCCTATCCGTAAAAAAAAAAAAAAAAAAAAAAAAAAAAAAACTACGTCTAACTACCTATATAATGTATTTGAGGTAGAATTTGAATGTAGTAAGAACTAATGAGGCAACACTATTTTAAATCTTGGCTTAGATATGATTGAATATCAGAGCATGATAAGATATCATGTGGATACATATATCGTGTATTTGTGTTATTCAGAGCATGATAAGATATCATGTGGATTCATATGTCGTGTATTTGTGTGCAAATTCTACTTTTATCTATAACAATACATTGTACGCAAATTCTACTTTTATAGCGACGCGTTCAGAGTGTGGAGTATATGAATTTTAACGGTGTTTTATACGGAGTATTAATTATGCATGAAGTACAACTTCCCATCTCTTCGCACAATTTCCATCCCTTTAGGGTGATTATTTAAAAATATTAATGCATGCGTTTTCGTAAGATGTATCATAACATTAGTTAATTTGTTAGAAGTTTTTGAAAGTAGTTTAACAAAACAAATATGTAAATTATTGTATTATATTTCTTATTTAAAGTTGTTTAATAGATACTTCAAAGAGAGAAAAATATGCGAAGTAAAAATTGCACATAATGAACAAATTAAAATTAAAATGATAAGTGTCTCATATGTTTTCCTACTTAAAGAAATTATGGCGCGAGTTCAATTTGCTTCGTCAATGTCAACAACCTAACGACGATTAATTTTTATAAATTGATATTAAATTACCACCAAGCTAAACACATAGGACAACTTTAAATTATACACGAAAGAATGTTACAATTAGGCCCGTGCATCGCACGGGCATTAAATCTAGTATATATATAAAAGAGGCTTTTTTCAGGCAATTCTAGAGACTCCAAATTTGCTAAAACACTCTTCTTCTTTTTTATAATTTTTATTTTAAATAATTATCTTATCAAATCTAATTTAATCGAGTTAATATTTTATCGCCATTGTATTTGTAGCATGCTTCTTTATAGATAGAGTTCAAATTGTGCATTAAATCTAACTTGGCATTATAAATACCTTACAAAAGGCAATTTTATTTAGTCGTCTAGATCATTCCTTTTTTTCCCTATTTAGCCTTCTTAATCATGCCTTTTTTTCTCTATATTATCTTTATCAATATGACTATAGTAATTGTTTTACAATGTATTCATCATACAATTATATTGGAACTGATATTTATTTTTGTATGTTTTATTTCAGGAGCATTTCGTCTTTTGCGATGGAACTGGCCAGCAGAAGGCTTGGCCTTGGACGAAAAAGAAAGCAAATTGATTAGTTATTGTTGATATCATCATTACAAGAGGAAGAGAATGATGTTAAAACAAATCTCATTCAAACAGGCCCTTCATCATGGAAATAATATGACCAACACAAATGCTTTGTATTAAATAGGCTTACAATTGTCATTATAATTGCTGATTGTATAAAATCAATAGATTAATAAAAATTAATCAAGGAATTAAAACGAACGATAGTAATAATAACCTTTAGGGTGTGTTTGGATAGCGAAAGTGGAGGGAAAGGGAGGGGAGGGGGAAGGAGGGAAGAGAAAGGGAGGTAAGGGAAGGGGAGGGCATATGGAAAGTGGGTGTTTGGATACAATTTCCTCCCAAATCTTGCCTATTGTGGAGAGATTTTGATTTGTCTTGGAGGAGGGAAAATGGATCCCTCCAAATCTCCTCCCCCCCCCCTCCATTTCCCTTCACCCTTATTTGCTATCCAAACAAGGGATTTTAAATCCCCACTCTCCCTCCCTTTCTTTTCTCTCCAAATCACTCAATCCAAACACACCCTAAGAGAAGAAGCACTACCACCGTAGCCAAAATACTGAAGCGCATGCATTAGTTTGGAATCCATTATTATTCTTATTTCTGATTACTTTTCAATCAAGACTATTTAGATGGACAATATATAACAAACGGTGGAGGGTCATGGAATATATCAAGGGTAATATGGTGAAGTAAAAAGTAATAAAGATAATTAAGTATACTCGGATTGGATTCTTAGAGATATAATTTTACAAGTAACGGAATATGGGTCGAACACATATGAAAGATGTGAGAGGTAGTATGAAAAAAAACTCAAATTAATCAACTAAATAACAAAAATCAGTTCAAATATAGAAGGCCAACACCACCAAAAATATGCTAGCATATAATGTATGAAAGGTTGGAACGGATTCAGATTTGTATAATGCTAATGTTGTGGTTAGTCTTATAGTTATTCTAACCAACTTAATAATATAAATACTAGGTTTGTGACCCGTGAAATTCACGGCTTTATCCGTTTTAATTTTGTTATTTTTATCGTATTGTTTATATTTGTCCGAGTAATTAGTTGATCCATTTAAAAAATGTAGTCTTGAAATACATAAAATTTAGTTAGTTAATGCCTTATTTCTTTGACAACTAAACTATATATTGTACTTTAGTTGTTGTTTTGATTAATATACTAATAACATGTGGTTTTAAAAAAACAAAAAAATACCTTCAAATCATCAATGAGTTCAGTAATTCATGGTACCCATGTAAAAAAAAATGGTTAAGGTTCCCTTTTAATTAGATTGTATAGATTTGTACTAAAATTTCTATGTGAAAGTTTGAACGTTCCCTTGTCATTTAGGATAAATAAAGTTAGTAAGTGAAGATGAAAGGGCAAATTAATGCATAATGTTGAATTATTTTCTCTTTTTTTTTTCTTTCTTTTTTTGAGAATGATAAATCTCATAATGTAAGGAGCTTAAACATATATGGTTGTAGGGTTTTTTATCTTCTCAATATTTTTATTCTCATAAATTATATTTTTTTATAGTAACATAGTTATGAAGTTTATAAATGTTAGTCTTAATATATGATTTATATCAATTTGTCAAAAATCCTAAATTTTAAATTTTTGCATAAATGATAAAATGAGTTAAATATATAGTAGCCTACTATAAATTTCATTGAAATCTCATTATATGTTTTGTATATATACATTAGATAGATAATATGACATGTACGCATAAATATTAGATAATAATTTACATTTAGCCATTAGCCATGTCAGTAGGATTTTTTTGTCGAACTTATTAATAAGATTGAGATCCTCGCAACTCCAATTTCATTCTATGAGAGTTATTATTCAAAGGAAAAATGATGAATAAAAAAACAATACATACCCAAATAAAACATACTTGAAAGTTTCTGAAATCCTAAAAAAAACTTATGAACCTAAAAACAATTAGTCATTCATATTCAATTTGTGTTGTCAATCTTGTAGTTAGTTTATAATATAGTATTGAGTGGAATGGAGGGAGTGTTTATTTATGCAATTCTAGTATTTTCCTCTGATCTTCATATAGTCTTCTTTCTCCAATGAAATATCCCAACAAAAACAAAACAAAAACCACTGAGTGATTAATAACAAACAAAATGGTGGAATTTGATTTATGTAATATTAACCTTATCGTTATTAGTTTAAGTTTTCCCGTAAATAATGAAAAAATAGGGCATTGAATGATAAAGATGTAAATGTATTTACTTTTGAATAGCACAACTCCACAAATCTTGATAACCCTTAAATGGAACAAAACAACATATATGAGAAAGTTAAAAATGTGAAGAGTACTTCATAACCAATGGAACTTAAAAATAAATAAATAAATTATTAATTTAAAACCTTAATACACTTACCTTGATGCTGGTAAAATGATAAGAAAGATTATTGACACATATTTATAATTCTTTTGGTGATGGGGGCAAAAAGATGTTGGTTTATTTTGGCTCACAAATGTTGGCTTATTTTGGCTCATTATAGCCAAATGAGGATGCGTTTTATGACTTTTGGCATCTTTTTTTATTATTATCAAATTTAATATATACATAAATATGTAGCAAAGTTTTATGACTTTTGAGCATTCTTTTTCATTATTAGCAAATTTAATATAGGCATAAATATAGAGTAAGGAGAAATGAAATGTAAAAGGTTTGCTTTAATTTCTTTTTTCTTTTTTCTTCTTTTTTTTTTTTTTTTTTTTTTTTTTTACAAAATCCACATTGCATGAGAATTGTTTAGAGAGTTATCTTACGAAACTAAAAGATGGTAGATATTTTGCCTTATTTTTTATTTATAAATTATATTTATAGATTTATATATGTATCCAATTAATGAAATTGAGCAAGTTTATTGCAATAAGATTTAAGAGGAAATTGCACATATAAACATTTTAAAATTAGAGTGATGTAAATTTTTGTTTCTCGTTTAACCTATTCTAGTTTGAAAAATTAAAAGGTCAATTTTTAATGTTAAGTATTTTATTATATGCCCTTAATCTTTACAAATTCTTTATTATTTTATGAACGGCGTAAAATTAGAATTATGTGATATTTATCTATTGCTTAGAATATTCTAACAATAAAGTAGAAATTTAAAATTTAGTATGAATTTTATTTGATTTTTAATTGTTGTTTAATTTATCTAGAAATTAAAAAGGCCAAAATTTAATGTTTGTTATGCTATTTGTATTTAATGTTTTAGTTTTGTGAGACCGTTCTTTTGTATGACCGCAATATTTTCTCAATTTTTAAGTCACCAATAATTAAACTATTTTTAAGTTGATCCCAAAAATTTGTAAATATTACTTTGTAGGGTAATTTAGTTACTTGTATTGGTCTCATTCAAAATAAACAGTGTTATATTATAAATAGTCAAAGTTTCGGTGTTCATGTGGTATTTTTTTTATTATAGAAAATTATTTATAATTGATATACACCTCCCCAAATAGTCTTTTACTTTTTTTTGGAAGGGCACTAACTCAGTTATCATTCAATGTGTGTTTTTTTAGTAAGAATTATCCGTCAAGACGTCACTATTGTATTATAATTTGTCACTAAGTAAATATTATATAATCAAATACAAATTACAAATTAATTGTAAAAATGGCTCATGGAATAAAATTTAATGTTTTATGTAGTCTTTTAAACTATATTATATGTGGATTATAATATTGTCATGTCACATTTAATTTGCCATGTCACATTTAATTTTGACTTGTCACATTTGCCATGTCACATTTAATTTGCCATGTCACATTAGCCTTTTAATTATATTGTATAGATGATAATTATCTATAGCATAATATAATACTCCCTCCGTCCTGCTCATTTGTTTATCTTTGGTTTAAAGTTTAAACCAAGAAAATTGTTCATCAAAAACATTCCTAAAATATAAAGTTTAACAACTGACTGAGACACCAAAAAAATGGAGTAGGTAAACAAATAATCGAGACGGAGGGAATAATATATGAGAAGAGGATTATATGGCCTAACAAAGCATGATGTTTATCTATAGTTTACTTATTTATTATTATAATTATTATAATTATTATCCCGTGTGAAAAAGTTTGACTCGATAACTAATTTCCCTTGGAATTTTAGTAAAGATACGAGATAAAGCTTATAAGATACATAGAGGAGTAATTTCAATTTTTATCACGGTATAAGTAAATAAAACTAATTAAAGGTGTAATACTCCGTATTTATGGTCTTGGGGGTACTCTATCGAGTAGCCCTTACTCTGTCGAGTAAGGGTATGTTGCAGAATAAAATAGTTTCTGACCTGTTGGGCACTCGATCGAGTAGCTGGGGCACTCGATCGAGTAGGGGTACTCGATCGAGTACCTTGGGTACTCGATCGAGTGTCCCAGGTTTATCGGGGTTTTTCTCGGGTTTTGTTAATTACGCGATTAAGGTATTTAAATCAATTCGTCTTTATTCTAAATCACTTTTTACAAAACCTAAAACCTGTTTAAGAGAGAAAGCAACTTGTCTTCTTCCTAATCGCGTTCTTGACAATTCCCGGAGTTCAGACGGTCGGATCGTATCGTAGTTTGTGTCGTTGGATTCCTTGCGTCGAGGGTAAGCTTTTAATATAATTTATATACTGTTTTGTTAAGATTGATGAAACCCTAATTTGGGATTTGGGGATTGTTATGAGTAGTATTTGAATAGTAGTCTTTATGTGTTATATGTTAGGAGGAGAATTCGTAGAAGAGGCGTTTTGAGACAGCTGTAGATACCGTCTGCGTGTTGTGCTTGCCAGGTAGGATTTCCTACTCAGTATTAGTCCCATAATGGGATATTGGTGATGTGTTGTGGTTAGTTGATTGATATGATGATTGTAATTGTAATTGTAATTGTGATTGTGATTGTGGTTGTGTTTGTGATGGTTCTCGAGATGCGTTCTCGGCTGAGTGGGGTCACTTGCGGGAGTGATCTCACGCCCTAGTTTCGCCCTTCGTGGAACCCGCCACGAAAGGGGATGTGCACATTAATGGACAGGGTTATCGCTCGTATGATGAGCGGGGCTTAGGTGGGAACGGCTGCGGTCCCCCCATCGCGGTATGGGTCCATTGGAACATCGATATTGAGATGATGGGAGTTGGTGGTGTTGTGTGTGTGTGTGAGTTCATTTGTCTTTTTGTCTTATTGTTGTTATCTATATTGATTGTGTGATTAGTATCGACCCGGTGTTGTTTTGTAAAACTGCGGTGATCCATTCGGGGATGGTGAGCAGATATTGAGCAGGTATAGAGATGATACGGGGATAGCTGGGATGGCCACGACATGACGATAGAGTCTTCCGTCGTAGTTTAGCTTTTATTTTGTTTGATTGAGAATAGACAGTTTGGGAATAATGTATTGTACTTTCAGTTTGGTTTCAAGGATTGTACTTATTCATTAAATTACTTATAATAAATGTTGTTTCTGTTTTGTCTATTTGATTATCATACCTCGGGCAACCGAGATGGTGATGTCTTCATACCTGAGTGGTCCTGGTAAGGCACTCGGAGTATGGGGGTGTTACAAATGGTATCAGAGCGACGATCCTGAAACCTGTAACCAATGAACTTAATGAACATAGGGAGTCAATTAAAATGAACACGGGGTAGAAGTTGTAGGAGCTAGTGCAAAGGCTTGGGAGACGTCCTAAAGTCGCGGGGGTCGCCCTACAACTTTGAACCGGTCACTTGGGAACGTGTTTGTTGAGTCGTCTGTGTGATTGTTTAACTTGTGCAACAAAGTGATGGAGTGTGTTGATTGTTTGGTGTTGAAGTAGAAGGTTGAGCATGTGAAAGAGAATAATTATATGATTGAACATGTTAATGAGTGATAACAAGTTGAATGATTTACGATGTGGCTTTTAATAGCGTAATGAAATGAATTCGTAGTTAGTAGAAGATGCGTAACATGTTTATGATGATATACTATGATATATAGATTTAGCATGTTAGTATGTGACGTAATATGCGGGTATCTCTTACATATTGGGGGTACTTGATCGAGTGAGACTGACTCGATCGGGTAGGTTTTTGGCGAATTTGAGACCAGAATCGAGCTTTGGGGCACTCGATCGAGTAACTAGGGGTACTCGATCGAGTAGGGGGTCACTCGATCGAGTAGCCTAGACACTCGATCGAGTGGGTTAGAGATCAGAAGGTCTGTTTGGTTCTGGAGTTTAGGTACTCGATCGAGTACATGGGGGCACTCGATCGAGTAGCCCGTTACTCGATCGAGTGGGTTTGGATACTCGATCGAGTGGGTTCTGGGCAACGCGTGTTCGTGTTTTGAGGTTTAGTACGCGTGTTTATGTTTATCCCTTTCTTCTATAGCTTCAAGATGCCGCCCAAGAGAAATGCCTTGTACGCGAGGGCTGAGCTTATGACTACGGATGACATCGTTAAGATGTTGGAACACCAAGACGCTCATCGAGACCCCGAAGAGAGTGAATGAGGACAAGGATAAGAGTAAGGAGAAGGAGGTTGACCATGCTAAAGTCAGCCTCTATATCGCGAGGTTTAACCCGAAGGAGTACAAGGGAGTTGAGGAGCCTAACCACCTTGATAGTTGGCTGAGGGAGATGGAGAACATTCTGGACTTAGTTCGCTGTCCTGATGAGATGAGAGTGGATCGGCTGCATTCTATCCGAGGGAGGCACTGGCAAATGGTGGGATTCGGTGAAAGTGAGTGCCAAGGAGATATATACCAACCAGGGGTTACCTGCTATACCTTGGGAGGAGTTTCGTAGGGTGTGAGGAAGGAGTTCGTACCAGAACATGTGAGGAGTAAGTTGAGAGAGGAGTTTGACAAGTTTAAGATGACGGTGAGATGTCCGTGGTGAGTACTACAGACAGTTCAATGAGAAATCCAGATATGCTGAGGACATGGGTTTGAGTGAGGAGAATCTGGCTTTGAGGTTTGAGAGAGGGCTAACCACGAAGATTATGGATAAGTTACCCGTGGGAGTCCTTGCGATGTGAAGGAAGCATATGAGAGGGTGGGAGAGCCGAGAGGCTAGTGGAGATGGCTCGGGGAGAGGTCCGGTGGTGAGAAGAGGAAGTCGAGAGTGAGGGTGGTGGCCAATCTAATTTCAAGAAAGGCAACCACAATCAATCTAAGGGATTTTCTTCTCAGTTCGGGTTTAGTCTTTGGAACTTCCTTTGGGCGAGGTCGTGGGAGTGTGAGCAACAATGGGGGAGTGACCTGCTTTGGTTGTGGTGGCGTAGGCCACAAGAGACATGAGTGCACGAGCGCACCGGGATCGTTTCAGAGACCTGCACAGAGCTTTGCGAGCAACAGACCAGCTGGATCATGGCCAAACCGAGGAGGTCAGAGCTATCAGAGTGGAGGCAACCGCAACGGCGGTAATTCTTATCAGAAGACACCGATGAACAACAACAACAATCAAGGGTCGGGTGCTAAGCCGATCGCATCGCCTAATCTTGTCCAGGGAGGTGGGCGAAGACCGATGGCAAGTTGTTCATGATGGACCAGAAGGCAGCTGAGGAGGATGCGCACGTTATCACCGGTACATTCCTTGTTAATGGTATTCCTACATTTGTTTTGTTTGATTCGGGAGCTTCTCAATCGTTTGTGTCTTCGAGTCATGTAAAACAGTTGGGTTTGAGAGTATATGAGTCTGTTAGGGAGCAAGTTTTCATACCTTCTTGTGAGTCTGTATCGTGTGGGAGGTTGTTTAGAGATGTATCTTTGATAGTTGGGCAAGTCGATTTCCCTGTGGACTTGCTAGAGTTTCCTTTTAATGGTTTTGAGATGATAGTTGGGATGGATTGGTTAGGAAAGTATAAGGCTAAGATAGACTGTTATCAAAAGAGAGTGTCCCTAAGAGGTCCTAAGGGTGTAAGTGTGTCTTATCGTGGGTTTCTAGTCAAACCCAAAGTTAAGTTGATTGCAAATTTGTCACTTTGAAGTCGTATCTCGAGGAAGGGATGTCCTCGATTTTGTGCCACGTGAGAGATGACCGGATAGAGAGCCCGGCGCTGAGGAGATACCAGTGGTGGGAGAGTTTGCAGATGTTTTTCCAGAGGAGATTCCGGGGTTGCCACCGAAGAGGGAGATAGATTTCACAGTTGAGTTGAAGCCAGGGACGGGGCCAATCTCTAAGGCACCGTACCGTATGGGTCCTAAGGAGATGGAGGAGCTTAGGAAGCAGTTGGATGATTTGGTAGAGAAGGGATACATTAGACCAAGTGTATCGCCTTGGGGAGCACCAGTTCTTTTCGTGAAGAAGAAGGATGGAACGTTGAGGTTATGCATAGATTACGGAGTCGAACCGAGTGACGATAAAGAACAAGTATCCTTTGCCAAGGATAGATGACCTGTTTGATCAGTTGAGTGGTGCAACGGTCTTTTCTAAGATCGATTTGAGGTCGGGGTACCATCAGGTGAAGATTAGAGATGTGGACATACCGAAGACAGCTTTCACGTCGAGGTATGGCCATTATGAGTATGTGGTGATGCCATTTGGGTTGTCTAATGCGCCGGCAGTGTTTATGGATTTGATGAATAGGATCTTCAGACAGTTCTTGGATCAGTTCGTAGTGGTGTTTATCGATGATATCTTAGTCTACTCTAAGACTAAAGAGGAGCATGAGGAGCATCTGAGGATAGTGTTGCAGACGTTGAGAGATCATGAGTTGTATGCTAAGCTGTCTAAGTGTGAGTTTTGGTTGGAGAAAGTTGCTTTTCTGGGGCATGTAATCTCTAAAGATGGGGTAGCTGTGGATCCGGCGAAGATTGAGGCAGTGACAAAGTGGGAAGCACCGAAGAATGTTGCTGAGGTGAGGAGTTTCTTGGGTTTAGCTGGAT
Source organism: Silene latifolia (assembly GCF_048544455.1). NCBI lineage: Eukaryota > Viridiplantae > Streptophyta > Magnoliopsida > Caryophyllales > Caryophyllaceae > Silene > Silene latifolia. The sequence goes on from NC_133534.1 coordinate 86,770,113, forward strand.
ACTACAGACGGTTCGTGAAGGATTTCTCCAAGATAGCTAGACCTATGACAGCATTAATGAGGAAAGAGAACAGGTTTCGTTGGGATGAGAGTTGTGAGAAGGCGTTCCAAACCTTAAAGGAGCGTTTGACCACAGCTCCTGTCTTGGCATTACCTGAAGGGAGCGAGAATTTCGAGGTTTATACGGATGCTTCGAAGAATGGGTTGGGATGTGTGTTGATGCAGAATGGTAAAGTGATCGCCTATGCTTCTAGGCAGTTGAAGCCTTATGAGGAGAACTACCCTACTCATGACCTGGAGTTGGGTGCAGTGGTGTTTGCTCTCAAGATTTGGAGACATTACCTTTATGGAGCAATCTTTAAGGTATTTTCTGATCACAAGAGTCTCAAGTACATCTTCACGCAGAAGGAGTTGAACATGAGACAGAGGAGGTGGATGGAGCTGATTGGTGATTACGACATGGAAATCATCTACCATGAAGGAAAGGCCAACGTTGTTGCTGATGCTTTGAGTAGAAAGAGTGTACATTCCTTGTGTACAGCTCTATCTTTGATGAGGCTGAGAGATGAGGTAGCGAGCTTTGGGATACATATGATGCAGAAAGGGGATGCCATGGGTGATATGACAGTACATGTGGAGTTTTATGATGACATTCGAGGTAAACAGGCTTTGGATCCTAAGATAGTGGAGTGGAGAGCTGGAGTAGAGAAAGGGACAGGTGTCCGGTTTTCCATTCATACGAGATGGTAGCTTGAGGTTTGATGGTAGGTGGTGTGTTCCTAATGATGAGGAGTTGAAAAAGACAATCATGACAGAAGCGCATTGCACACCATATTCAGTTCATCCGGGTGGAGACAAGCTTTACAAAGATTTGAAGAAAACGTTTTGGTGGCATGGGATGAAGAAAGAGACAAAGTGAGTTTGTGTCCCGTTGTTTGACATGCCAGAGAGTTAAAGGGGAACAGAGAAGACCACAAGGTAAGATTCAGTCTTTGGAGGTGCCGGAGTGGAAGTGGGAATCCATTTCCATGGATTTCATTGTGGGTTTACCTAAGAGTCAACAAGGTAACAATATGATTTGGGTGATAGTGGATCGGTTGACCAAGTCAGCTCACTTTGTTCCAATGAAAGATACATGGACTAAGGCACAACTGGCTATGGCCTATCGAAAGAACGTGCTTAAGTTACATGGAGTCCCTAAGGACATAGTGTCCGATAGAGATGCGAGGTTTATATCAAGGTTTTGGAAGGAGTTGCAGGAATCGTTGGGAACAGCCTTTGAAGATGAGTACGACATTTCACCCCGCGACGGATGGGCAGACGGAGAGAACAATCAAGACTCTTGAGGATATGTTGCGAGCTTGTGTGATGGATTTTGGTGGTAGCCGGGAGCAGAGGTTGGACTTAATAGAGTTTTTTCTTACAACAATGACTATCACACCAAAGTATTGGTATGGCACCGTTTGAGGCTTTGTATGGAAGGAGATGTAGGAGTCCGATCTGTTGGGACGATAGTCTTTGAGGCGGTGGTTTTAGGACCAGAGATGGTACATGAGATGGTGGAACAGATTAAGATGATCAGGGAACGGATGAGAGCTCGGGATCGACGAGAGAAGAGTTATGCAGATCTACATCGTCGGGACATAGAGTTTCAGGTTGGGGACAAGGTTCTTCTGAAAGTGTCTCCTATGCGTGGAGTCATGAGATTTGGGAAGAAAGGCAAGCTAAGTCAGAAGTTTATAGGGCCTTATGAGATCTTAGAGCGAGTTGGGGAAGTGGCTTATCGTTTAGCCTTACCGGCTGCTTTGGAGAGAGTGCATAGTGTGTTTCATGTATCGCAGCTGCGGAAGTATGTGAGTGACCCGTCACATGTGTTGGAGGCAGAGAGCTTGGAGCTGGATGAGTCTTTATCATACCTTGAGGTGCCTAAGCAGATCCTAGACCGAAAAGTTAGAAAGACCAGGAGTGGTGAGACAGTGTTGCTTAAGATCCTTTGGTCTAACCACGAGACTGAGGAAGCTACATGGGAGGCGGAGGATATCATGAAAGAGCGTTACCCTTTCCTTTTTGATCAGGTATGTATGGTTACGAGGACGTAACCTTGTTTCTTTTAGGGGGGTAGGAGATGATCGCGAGAGTTTTTAAGAGTTTTACACCCCTTTTATATATGTTGTGTCGGTATGTTCGTCGGGATAAGTTGGGTTAGTAGCATGTTTTACGTTGTGTTTATGTTGACCTTCGAGTCGGGAGGCTTATGGGAGTACCTTTGTTTGGTAGTGGTTTGAACTTCGGGGACGAAGTTCCTTTTAAGGAGGGAAGACTGTAATACTCCGTATTTATGGTCTTGGGGGTACTCTATCGAGTAGCCCTTACTCTGTCGAGTAAGGGTATGTTGCAGAATAAAATAGTTTCTGACCTGTTGGGCACTCGATCGAGTAGCTGGGGCACTCGATCGAGTAGGGGGGTACTCGATCGAGTGTCCGGTTTATCGGGGGTTTTTCTCGGGTTTTGTTAATTACGCGATTAAGGTATTTAAATCAATTCGTCTTTATTCTAAATCACTTTTTACAAAACCTAAAACCTGTTTAAGAGAGAAAGCAACTTGTCTTCTTCCTAATCGCGTTCTTGACAATTCCCGGAGTTCAGACGGTCGGATCGTATCGTAGTTTGTGTCGTTGGATTCCTTGCGTCGAGGGTAAGCTTTTAATATAATTTATATACTGTTTTGTTAAGATTGATGAAACCCTAATTTGTGATTTGGGGATTGTTATGAGTAGTATTTGAATAGTAGTCTTTATGTGTTATATGTTAGGAGGAGAATTCGTAGAAGAGGCGTTTTGAGACAGCTGTAGATACCGTCTGCGTGTTGTGCTTGCCAGGTAGGATTTCCTACTCAGTATTAGTCCCATAATGGGATATTGGTGATGTGTTGTGGTTAGTTGATTGATATGATGATTGTAATTGTAATTGTAATTGTGATTGTGATTGTGGTTGTGTTTGTGATGGTTCTCGAGATGCGTTCTCGGCTGAGTGGGGTCACTTGCGGGAGTGATCTCACGCCCTAGTTTCGCCCTTCGTGGAACCCGCCACGAAAGGGGATGTGCACATTAATGGACAGGGTTATCGCTCGTACGATGAGCGGGGCTTAGGTGGGAACGGTGCGGTCCCCCAGCTGGCGGGTGGGTCCGGTGGACGGTCAAGTATTGAGATGATGGGAGTTGGTGGTGTTGTGTGTGTGTGTGAGTTCAAATTGTCTGTTTGTCTTATTGTTGTTATCTATATTGATTGTGTGATTAGTACTGACCCCGGTGTTGTTTTGTAAAACCTGCGGTGATCCATTCGGGGATGGTGAGCAGATATTGAGCAGGTATAGAGATGATACGGGGATAGCTGGGATGGCCACGACATGACGATAGAGTCTTCCATTTGTAGTTTAGCTTTTATTTCTGTTTCAGTTGAGAATAGACAGTTTGGGAATAATGTATTGTACTTTCAGTTTGGTTTCAAGGATTGTACTTATTCATTAAATTACTTATAATAAATGTTGTTTCTGTTTTGTCTATTTGATTATCATACCTCGGGCAACCGAGATGGTGATGTCTTCATACCTGAGTGGTCCTGGTAAGGCACTCGGAGTATGGGGGTGTTACAAAAGGTCGGTGTTGTCTGTATGTTTTATCTCCATAATCTTGCATTTGAAATGTTTGACGACTTTGTTCATATAGCTAGAGCTGGCAAAAGCTGACCCGACCCGACCTGCCTGAAACCCGACCCGATACAACCCGAAAATTGGTTGAACCGAAACCGACCCGACCCGATAACCGATATCGGCCTTATTTTCTCCAACACGAACCCGTCCTGAACCGACCCGACTCGACCCCTGACCCGATATTTTCTCAACTCGATAGATGACCCGTTAATGAACTAGCTTAATAATGGTTTAAATAACACCAAATTGACATTCATCTTAATTATTTTCACTTAATACTACAATTAATACACCCACCCATTATTTAAACATGAAATCACCATCTAAAACTAAATATATAAGATAAAATATATGCTGATAACCTGACCCGACACTGACCCGACCCGACTTGCCACCCGTTAATGACCCGACCCGAAGATGACCCGACCAGCTTTGACCTGACCCGTAACCGACCCGAGTGACCCGATTGCCACCTCTACATATAGCCTCAACACCAAATTAATTTGTTAATATGACTCCTTATAAACTACACAATAAATTAACATGGTAGTATACACAGATTTAATAGTTTGAGGTGAATTTAGAATATGCAACTTTATAATTGTAAGACGTGTACAAAATTTGCTTCCAACATATTCCAGGCATCAAAAGATTAAAATAAATTTGATGTCATGCTCAATCTAGATGGAGAAATCTCCTTCAATAATAATTAAGGCAAGTTAATGAAATGTTCATCCCAAATTTGCTAATTTTATTTGCATAAAAATCAATACTTGATAAATAAATGAGAATCTTACCTATGACAATATTCAATTTTGATGTTAATACACAACTTAACATTAAAATGACCAATTTTACGCATAAAAATAAATAGCACCACATTTAATTAGAATATTTTTAAATACCGTGTAACGCACGGGTATAAAATCTAATATACAATACTTAAGGATTTTAATTTAGCAAAGGCAAAAACTTTCAGCGACCATATTAGTATGGATCTGCCACTCTATACATACCTACTCTTGAAAAACCGTGAAAAAACGTTAGGAAGTACTCCGTAGGAGATAATGCGTATTGCGTAACATGTTAAAAGGCGTTTGACAAGTCTAAAGACGACGGCCAATACCTCCCATCGGCCCCCATGACTCGATCAAGTCTAATATTTATTTTTGGTAGGCTTGACTCATCTAGTCAATACCCCTTTATATGTCCCTCGCTCCCTCCTTCGTATAGTCCTCTATATATAACACAATCACACAATTATAGTAACAAAACAATCATACCATCCACCGTTCAAGAAAATTCGCCTAGTCTCTTCGATTAGAACTACTTGTACTTTTTCTTCGGTTATTTGGAGGTCAAGTAGCTTTGGGGCTGCTTATGCCCCTTCGTTTGTACTTTGAAGTAACCTATGTACTTTCTACTAGTTTTAATTTATAAAGTTTATCGTTGTCAAAAAAAAAAAAACAATCATACACCACCACACTAGCAAAGTAGCAAACCACCATAATTCGAAGAAAATGCATTGCAACAGAATTCCCTGTCACCACACCCCCACAACATTCCCTTTCCCGCCGAATCGAGTCTCATCACCACCCTCTTCACCATTCCGAATCTCCTTCCCAACCCAGACCGGGGTTACACTCAAGACCCGAGCCACGGTCAGAGAAAGTTACACCAGTATCCACCACGGGTCACAAACAAGCTTATATGACCTCCTAGACATTTCAGAGACTGGCAGCCTGCCCGAGATCAAACAAGCTTATAAACAACTTGCAAGGAGATACCACCCTGACGTCTCACCAGCTGACCGGGTAAAGGAATATACAGAACGCTTTATTCGGGTAAACGAAGCTTATGAGACCTTATCAGATCCAACAAAACGTGCTGTTTATGATCTTCATTTGTTTTCTACTCTGCATCATCATATGTCCTTCACTACCAAAAACATTGTCTACCCTTGTAATAATAATAATAATAATAATAATAATAATAATAATAATAATAATAATAATAATAATAATAATAATAATCAGGCAACAGAAGAGAAAAGTGTATGGACAAGCAAGTGGCAGAGCCAGGTATCATCTGAACTGAACAAGAGAAGTATGAACAAAAGTGCAAGACCAAACACCTCATCCGGAGCTCGAATGCGCCGTCAAAGATGACTCTTTTAGTCACCATTTCAATTACTAACATTTTCACTTTTATAAATTTTGCTCTTATGGCTCATACCAATTTTATTGTATTCATTTTATTTTTGTAATTAGTGTGTATTGCCATGCTATACTTTTAAATTAATGATAGATGGTAGATATAGGAGATTTTATTATGGAATACTCTATTTTGTTATAGAATTACAATTCATATTTATACTCAGCCGTATTCTTTTGAACTTAATTTCAGCTTAATTAAGTTCACTTAAGTTTATCTCTTTATAAATAAACTCTTATTTCTGTTCAGTTTAATTCAGCTCTTTTTAGTCGAAAAGAACGGAGTTTAAGTTATACAAATGGTATTTACAAACAAACAGGCGTACTACACTACTACCCCCAATTAGAACAACAGATTGTTGCAACCTCTTTATGAAAACTAGAGGCGATCAAATGCGGGATTTGGCGAGGCACATGCAGGACACCCCTTTGATATTTGGCCCACCGACAAGCCGGTTAATGTATGGGATGGGATATAACGAGTTCAGGCTTGGTCATTTTTTGAATGTCAGATTCATACTCATTAGTTTTACGGGCCGAACCAGCAGGATTCAATGGAGGGGTTGACACATAAACAACTTTAATTAAAACCCGTCTTATCTCTACTAAAACTATGTCCATGCCACATATCATTATATATATAAAAGAATCTTGTAACTTTGCTGATGTGGCGCAACCAAATTTCAGAAAACTACTCTAGAAGCCCTCTCCTTCACTCTCACAATCTCAATCTTTCTCAGCCAATCACACTGCCATGTCAGCCGTGTCAAGAAGCAATTTTTATTCATAATTTCAGTAATTACAATGCACAATTTCCATTAAAAAACGAGTAATTGAAGTGCACTTAAAAAACCGTGTGAAAAAAACCACTAATCACAATTCACATATTAAACCGTGTTCAATTATTGCATTTTCAACCCAATTTTCCATAAAAAAACCACTAATCACAATTCACATATTAAACTGTGTTCAATTATTGCATTTTCAACCCAATTTTCCATAAAAAAACCACTAATCACAATTCACATATTAAACCGTGTGAAAATTTGGTATTTTCAGCCCAATTTTCCATAAAAAAAACGGCTGATTCAAGCAGATTTCAGATTTCAATTTTCCATAAGAAACACAATCATCAACATACCCATTGCAGACCCAATTAAAAAAAAACCTACTAAAAAAATAGGCCATATAAATTACATTAAAAACAACAAACTACATAAATTACACATAAAACCCTTAATCTACCCTATTAAAAAACTGCAAAAAAAGAACAACCCATATAAATTACATAAAAAACAACAAACAATATAAATTATACAATAAACCCTTAATATACCTTATTAAAAAACAGTCCATAATTCTTTATATTCTCCATAAACTTCTCGGAAATCACAGTTGCCATAAACCTCTTTATTTTCCTCTATAATTCCCATTCACTTCCTCTCCATACGTTCCACATCTTTCTCCATCTTTCACCCTGTAAAAAAAATTCAGTAAAACTATTCTCAAATTATTCTTCTCAATTTCTCAAATGGCCATGACAAATGTTCTTACTATTAGTCAACTCAAATATGGAGTTAGTGTAACACCCTCTCATACCAAGGTACCTTAACAAAGACTACCCCAACATGAAAGACTGTTACCATCTCGGTTTCCCGAGGTTAGCATATCAAAGTTACCAATTCCAAACAACCTTTATTAAAGTATAAAGAGTTAGTGATTACATGTTTCCAAAACCAAACCAAAGTATAACTGTGAAAGGTCTAACAACTACAAAGAATGCAAGCTAAGTCTCTTGACGGCGGAAGCTAGACTCGAGTGATGACTCCCCATGACTGTCTCATAGCTAAACATCTGCATTACCTGTCATAATCTGCTCACCATCCCCGAATGGATCACTGCAGGTTTTACAAAACAACAACACGAGGTCAGTACCGTTCAATCAAGATAAGACAGACAAATAATGTAACCGGCTGATCATCCTCCACAGTAACCGACTACACACCGAAGTGTGTAGCCCTGCCAAATTACCCATCGCAACAGGTAATTCACTCCACCAGTGGGTGACCGCAGCCCATCCCCACCAAGTCCAGCTCATCAACGAGCGACTAACAATCGCTGTCCCTTATGTGCACATCCCCTCCCGTGACGGGTTCCACGGGGGGCGAACTAGGGTGTGAAGCCACTCCCGCAAGTGACTCCACCACAATCACACAACACCACAGCATCACAGCTGTCACAACACCACAACCGTCACAACACAACCACATCACCACCGTCATCACAACACCCATACTCCGATGATCAGCAGATAAAAACAATTACAACACAAGCATAGTCTTAAATCAATTAACAGTAACTGAGTAGGGAAACCCTACCTTTTCGCAATCCGCTATGCTGCAATCAATCATACAATATGCATAACAAATACCACATCGTCACCTACAACAATGATAATCAACAATCACATAACGCAAACACTATATGCAAAACCCCATTTCCCCCAAATTCATAATCAAAGACAAACTCTAGAATAATCATCAACAAACATGGGAATAAAGACTTACCGACGGAGGAATAAAGGATCGAATGCGATTGCTACGATTATCCACACACACAGAGGAGAGATTCGGAGTGATTAGAGCGTCATACGATGATTAGGTTTTGTAAATTATGTTTAGGAAACTACTTAACGAAATATATATCGTTCTAATTACTTCCGAATCAGTTACTCGCCAGACCGGATACTCGGTCGAGTATACAGTATACTCGACCGAGTATCCTCTACTCGGTCGAGTATTCATCATACTCGGCCGAGTATTCCTCGGTAGAAGCTAAACAGAACATACACTTAGCACTACTCGGCCGAGTAGGCTCTACTCGGTCGAGTACTTAGCTTAATAAAATCCGTAGTATTACAGTCTTCCCCCCTTAAAAAGAATTTCGTCCCCGAAGTTCCAACCCAACCTATAAAACCTGGACACCTAACACTAAGTCCACCAACCACGCTTACTTCCACAACACGGCTCACGATAACATCTCAACTACAACATAGCCTCCTAATACTGACTCCATAATATTATCGAATAACCACAATATAATGTTGCCAACCTTCTTCCATAACACTCACTAGCAACTCAATACCAAGAAAATCCACAAAATAAGATCAACCATCAAGACATAATGTTACATTCTACCACCCTTAAAACGAACTTCGTCCTCGAAGTTTACTCACACACATAAACATCCTCACACAATCCGTTACTCACACTCCTAAACATCATACTACTACAAGCACTGCCATTACCTGTAATAAAATCAACCCCAACACAAATCCATCCTTACTCTACACCAACACTCAAACTTCCAATTGTACCATAACATGTACAATCATCAAACTCCCTTTGTCGCATCCTACTCCTCTTAAGATAAAAGTTACGTCCTCGTAACTCACTAATACTAGGTCCATTGTCATACCTCCCATAAACCTCAATATCAACGCATGTCAACGATAATCCACTATAACCTCAACACCTCCAACCATTCCTATATCCAGGACTCTCTTTCTTTAACAGTTCTCGTGCCCCCAATTATTCTGTACCCCCATAACATATATCATAAAATCCTCAGTATAACCACTACTCCATCTCTTCTACATTACCACAAAACGACATACTTCTATAAACATATACACTCATCTCCACAATCTTATCTCACAATCCTCAAGTGTTACACATACTCACATTAACTTCTCAAGTTCATCTCTTCTATTACCACAAAACTCACCCTTAACTTGACATGATACTAAGTCCTAAAACTCCGTACTCGCTGTCCCAAGAAAAAGGTGCTAAACCACATGTAGTTCCAGATCAATACCACACATGCTCCACAATCTCTTGCCACAACTATGTCCATCAACGTCTCATCTAAAACAAGATCAAAAGTACTCCACAACCTCTCACAACCGTGTCCCATTAACAGCTTATTACTATACCATGACAACAACAGAACCATACCCATACCGACACTGGTAAGAAACATCGAGAAACAAAACAACGGTTTATATGCCCCGACCGACACTGACATGAAATAGCAGTAACCAACAACAATCTATGACACCACGAAAATACTCTTATCACCACACAAATTACCGTGCTCAGATCACCACTCGAGACACAACAACCATATCGATAGCCATCACAACTTTTACAATCCCATAACACTGACTGATCACAACTTCCTTGACCACAAGACTTTCTTAAAACTGCTCTACCAGATCACGACGCGGCATATTAGACGGGATCACCAATACCAACCTTATGAATATTATCCATGCCATGACTCTTGAGGCCGGAACCTCTTACCATTACTTACAGATATCATACATACACATATAAGTATAACATATGACGCAAGACACACATATAACAACTCGTATCTATCACGCCACACCATTACTCGTGAGGCCAGGACCTCACACAAAGTTTTACACGCCTCATAGACCCATAATCGAATCTAACTAGCCAATCCTGATCACGTAAGTTACCACTTGACAATGAATACCTCTCATCCGGACTTAACTCAGGTGCCTTTCATAACATATCCTCCCATACACACAATTATCACCCCTCTGGCAAATGTAGCCATAACATCAGTACTCAACTTCCAGCGAACACCTCATATATCCACATCTTATACTCCCTCACAACCAAACATACTAATCACCTCCACAAAATCAACCTCATTAGAACAAATAACTTCCCTAAAGTAACATCATCCTCAACCACTAGTGACAATACTATGACACCAACATCCTTCATGTGACTACTCTCTTACTATCACTTCTTAATATCACAATCCGTTTCATCTCTTTGGTTATCATCCCAAATGACGAACATCAAATCCATCAACAAAATTTACCTCAACATTAGTTTCAATTCTATCCTTTATCGCGTCGTAACCTAACCTCCCACCAAAATCTCATATCGCATGAACACTCTACCAGCTTCTTACTCCCTTAATACCTCAAGACCGACAACTAACATGTCGTCCTGAATTCTTATATAACTATTACCTCACATCCTCTCATAATGCTATCTTGCCTTTCCTTGATTCCTTATTTCCATGTCCCATAACTTTGATCAACGTTCTCCCAATTTACCTCCATCCAGTAATACCACTTAATAATTTATCTTCTTCCTTCTTCTACCTAACTCCTTAATAATCCGATTACCTTCTTGTTACTCCACAACCCAAATTCCATTAATTCATATCAATATCTTATCATTCTTTCTTATCATTTATCCCTTCTCATCTTGCCTCTCTCTCACCCTTGTCACCATCAAGTCTACATACTAACGGTTACTCTTCAATAAGCCGTATCTCTAGGAAACCAAAAATTCATCTCATACCGTTAATTGCCTAAAGAATTACACACTAGGCTCACCTCATGATATTCCAAATTCCCAAATCAACCACTATCTACTCATCGCGGCATAACTCGATCCCACTATATACCATTCGTTTCCATCTCTCTATAGCGACCTTTTATCACATATATCCTTAAGCAACTCAATCCTAACCGTCTCCCTCCATAAATCCTTACACACCCCAATATGCCACTATTCGTATCCCTCATTTCAATCTTTCATTCTCACGTTTCTTTACACTTACATCACCCTTGCCCATATACACTTACTTTTATATTACTCAACACACGATTATGTTACTCATCATATCACACAAAACATGCTCTTTACCTCAATTAGCCCATCAATCTACTCTTTTCTTGCTCCACTATCCCTCACAACCACATATAACTCATGTCCTTTATATCCAACACCTATCCCTCATAAGTCGGCATTCTCCCTATCATAGCATTTGGTAACTTACGTATCAAGACCGTCGCATATATAAAAAAATGCGTTAAGACTCAAAACATACGTGTGCACATACCCCACGACCCAAAACAAATGTAAGAACATAGCCACCGACTCAAAATTAAGGTAAAAATATAGCCACCGACTCAAAATGGTCGCCCACTGAGGTACTCGGTCGAGTACGTGGCATACTAGGCCGAGTACAAGGTACTCGGTCGAGTAACTATATTACTCGGCCGAGTTTTCGACTCCAGAAGCGAACGCAATTGTCACAGAGGATTACTCGGTCGAGTATTGGGAATACTCGGCCGAGTAGCCCTTACTCGGTCGAGTATTACTTTACTCGGTCGAGTGCCAACACAGTTCTCAGCATCGCCCAGTTTTCGTAAAATAGTCATATCTCACTCGTTACTTGGTCATTCTCGGCATGTGACCTATCGTTAGAATCGTAAGAAGACAAGCTATCACCTCAACTTGGAATCACAGCAATATCATTCCTGGAACTCGACTTATGACAGTTGTAAGACAACCCTTCCGTAATCTATCTTTATACAAATCAAATTTTCTAAACCAAAACAATTTGAACATGCATAAGACAACAACAACAACTCAATACTTCAAGAAACCAGTACATAACTGAAATTTTATCATACCCACATGAAAATTAAACATGACATTCATATATATAGATGCATGACCTTAATCACATGCTACTACAAACAACCAAACATTAACATCATCATGTTCATATGTACAAATACGACTACCATACTTCATGCTCAAGATTCTATCAAACAGGTAAAATGATCACATTCTTCATGCTCAAGATCCATCATATACGAATTCACAATCCACCTCTCATATATTACCATATTCCATCACTTTCACCATTTCATCCAATCATTTCATCCATCCACACCACAAAATTCAAGTTACAAGTACTACACATACATGACTTGACATACAACAGTTTCCAAGACTCCCCCATGTGACCGGTTAGAGATCGTAAGGGCCTTAGTGCGACTTCGGGACGTCTCCCAAGTCTTTGTGGTAGCTCCAAACAACTCTCCCCGGGTTCATTTTATTTAGACTCCCTATGTTCATTGAATTGATTAGTTTTAGGTGCCAGAATCTTCGGCTCTGATACCACTTTGTAACACCCCCTCATACCAAGGTACCTTACCAAGGACTACCCCAGCATGAAAGACTCTTACCATCTCGGTTTCCCGAGGTTAGCATATCAAAGTTACCAATTCCAAACAACCTTTATTAAAGTATAAAGAGTTAGTGATTACATGTTTCCAAAACCAAATCAAAGTATAACCGTGAAAGGTCTAACAACTACAAAGAATGCAAGCTAAGTCTCTTGACGGCGAAAGCTAGACTCGAGTAATGACTCCCCATGACTGTCCCATAGCTAAACATCTGCATTACCTGTCATAATCTGCTCACCATCCCTGAATGGATCACCGCAGGTTTTACAAAACAACAACACGGGGTCAGTACCGTTCAATCAAGATAAGACAAACAAATAATGTAACCGGATGATCATCCTCCATAGTAAGCGATTACACACCGAAGCCCGATTTATGAAGGAGCCTTTAGCAAGACATTCCCTAATAAACCGGACTGTTACCATCTCGGTTTCCCGAGGTAGTGAATAACAAATTAAACTCCAAGGCAAATTATATAATTACTTTAACTTAATTATTACAAAACCTCTTTTACATCAAATTACAAGGAACTAATATAAATAAAAGTGAAAGTCTTCTAAATAATGGTCTAGCTACTAAGTCTTCTGATCCAGTGTCTCACGCCCATCAAGCTCCCATCCTGTCTCATAAACCTGTCAAGTCTGCTCCCCAATATTTGGATGTCACAGGTGTTCACGAATACACAGGGTCAACCATGAGGTTGAGTAGGGAATACAATGAAACAACAAAATATGATATGCATGCTCCTCCGTCACCTCCATCTCCATCTCAACTCATATCTCATAACCCGTACAACCTGACCCATACCGATCCCGGTAGACTATATATCGACCGTAGCCGATCCCGCTCGCTTGTTGAGGACACTGGGGCAAGTCCTGCAAAACCCGCCTGGGCCTTATCAGAACATCATCATCACCACACCACGTCACCACAACCTCCTCCATCTCCAATGCATATGAATGCTCAAGAAATTAATGCAACACAATATGTATATCATTGGACTGGTAAATCATAGAATCATGCCGGTTACCGGATGTTGTGATAATATACTCAATACGATTAATTCAGTCAAGCACATTCTAGGATATGAATAATAACATGAATCAATAACCACGAATCAAGTCGACGTTCACAGTTTGGTCATATGAAACACAAACAAGTCAACATAATTCAACAACAACGATAATAAGTCAAAGTGTATTTCCCTACCTTTTCGCAATCCAAGCACACAAGCAATCAATTATGATCCTTCACATATCCATCACCTACATAACATAATTATGTATAATTACCACCTACTCAATCAAATAATCATGCACATAACCTAGACTCATCATAACTTAATAGGAATATCAACTTAAAGGACAAACACTATTTTTCCTGATTTTCCAGCACATGATAGACTCGGAATAAAATACATAACTAATTTAAGAAAAATTAAATTGATACAAGGCCAATTGGATTGGAACCCCATGAGTCTTAGCTACAAATTATATCTAACGTGTTTTTCTCCAATTCCAAACGTATCATGGGTTTTCAGACTGATTTCCAAAAACTGACAGAAACCGTCGCATAAAAAGTATTGATTCATAAAACGAGTTTAAAACATTATTTTTCAGAAATTCCAAATCCTATTATCATCTAGACTATACAAATATGATTTATGAAGAAGCCTCATAACTGAATCGACATAAAAATTAGGGTTTCAATTCATTTTCCACAACCAAATCAGATTCGCGGACTTTTCAGCGACAGGTTCATAAATAAATCGCCTAGGACAAACCATAAAGAATTTGACTATGAGATTTTATATGCTTAAACTAGACATCAAATAAACAGGACTCTATTTTCAAACTTTTTGAAGACGAACACTTGAAAATAGTATAAACAATGGAATGAAATCGACTTACAAACAGGGAGATCGAATTAGGTTGGAATCGATGAGAAATCTTCAATCAAATGAAAGGCTCGACAATTCTTCTTCCTCTCCCTCTCTCTAGGTTTATAAATGGTTTTATGAATGATAAAATGAAATTAGAAATGACTCAACCGTTAAAAGAGGGGAGAGGGAGAGCAGCTCTTAGATTAGGTTTAGGGTAAATGATGGTTACTTGTTCCGGGTAAGGGAAATGGTTTAAACGGTTATGGTAATCGGGTAAATGTAGATGGGTAGATGGGTGATACGATTCTTGACCCAAAAGACAAAATGTGATGTAGCCCGACTCTACATATACGATATAAACCCGACTTAATAACATTCACGATATTACGATGCAACCAATATGAAATGTATAATAACTAATATATAATATTATTCGTTTAATCGGTTATATAAGATACGGGGTATTACAGTCTTCCCCCCTTAAAATGAATTTCGTCCCGAAGTTCGCTCCCGTACTCAAACATCATAAGGGGTATTGTCTATCGTACATACGGACATCACGCATTTCTAACACAGTTAACACACTTTTGACACATCAATTAAATATAACAGACACGAAATGTTACATTCTACCCTCCTAAAAATAAACTTCGTCCCGAAGTTTAACTCATCTTCACATAACCCAACTAATCAGAAGTAAGAACAAAACATAGAGAACTCGTTTGCATAGGTACCGCACAACGGAACATCAACTTGATCAAAACCACAATCTACAAACAGTGCAACATAAACATTAAGATTTTACAATCCTACCCAACTAAAAACATGGTTACGTCCTCGTAACCTCTTTTCAACTTTCATATTCCTATGCAACAAAATCACTGTCAACAACATGTAACAGAAAAGAACACATGATAAGAGATTAAAGTAACATTAAAGTCGAAAACAAGGTTTTATTATGGAATTAACTGATTGTCAACAAGTACACTTATTACTTAGCTCATGCTTAACTTAAAAACACAACATCAAACTAAAGAACAACAAGAAGGAGCCAAAGGTTTACACGGTTTCATAACAGACCGATCATGGTGTTACTAGCTCTAACCTAACAGTCCTTAGGTCGCGCTTACTCTGATTTTGGTGACTTCTATGTCATTCCCTTCCTAGTTCACCTCTTCCCCAAAGTCTGGTTTGGGTGGTTCAGTCGTACTTTCGGCATCAGGTACATTAGCATAAAATTTGTATCTCAGGTCGCCTGATATAAAGTCAAAGGTATGCTCGGGCGAGTAAAACTCTAAGCTACTCACCCACGAGTCAGGTCAAGGATTAGACAATTTAACTACAACACGAACCAAAAATCAATATATGAGAATCCGAATGAAATAAGGCTCAACTCAAGGCCAAAGTCCACACGGTATATCGTAGTATAACTTAAGCTCCATATTATGAGAATCAATAGCACAACACAATCTTAATTAATACGTAGTACCTCCATTATCTCCTAGCAACCAAACGAAAAGCCATTACTGCCAACCATTACCAAATCTAATTGTTTCCTTTACAAACTTATAGATTTCCAATCCTTGTGCTCAACCAATCATATATGTAATTCAAATCTACCCAAACCCATCTCACCAAAATCCCCCTCTTGACAATAAGATATATAATACGTACCTATATAATTGCAAACCGAAATAATGACAATCATCAGAAATTCACAATTACCATGCATAAATTGATATCATAAAACGATGACAAATAATGACACATACACATACAACCCCGAACAATAATAAAAGTATTAGGGACGGTAATATCGTGTTACCTCGATAAAGAAAATAAAACTCAACCACGTCCTCGCATATGACGAAAATAGCTCACTAACTAATGGTCTTCATAATCAAAGTTGGTGTTGGGATAGAGTAGGCACGAGGGCAATGGACATGTATGTAATTAAGCAAATTTGGTGATCAATTATAGACCATGAACGAGCGAGAGTAAAAAAAAAAATAACAAACAACTTAAGAAACTTCTCACATTTGTAAACATATCACAGAAAATAGATCTACCACTACTATCCATCACAATCACAGGATCTTATTGACATGTCCATACAACCATTTACTCACTCACTGGTTTAGGTCACGAATTAGACCGATGAATTTAAACAATCAACAACATACTCATAATTCATATTTTAAATTATCTAAATTGTTTGCACGATATCAATTCTGAAAACATATTTCCCAATAAAAGTAACAACATATGATCCATGACAACAACAACATTACTTCCATATCACACATGTGTTTAACATTTTAGCAACCATATCATTCAATTGTGTCCAGCAACTTAGTATAACTCGTTTTCAGCAAAACAAAAGATATCGCATAAATAGCTTAAACATATACATTTGTCATCATATACTCTGTAGAACATTATCTATGATAAAGGATTAGCAACTTGAACAACTTCTCTGATTTGCACGATTTGAATAATTAGGCAACTCGTAGGCTCAATTAAACGTAACTATAACGACTATCATTTAAACCAACGCATATCATGTGAATCATCGAAGGGTTATCCCATTATAATTGCCAACATAGTTATCATAAACAATCTTCATTAGAATATAATTGATAGCAAAGACTCGAGAATATAGATATGTCAAATGTCGTGCTACATCAAACAGTTTCCTTTATATCACGCCCATACAATTTCAAGACTCACTTTAGTATTTTATTATAATACAACTATGAACATATCCAATAAGGAACAACATCACTATTTTATTATCATATCATAAGTTTAGGTTCAACTGAAATAAATTAATGCAATGAAAGTAATAAGTATAACTATAGGCACACAGACTCACATAAAAGACATTAGAACTCAGATGACATCCTACATATGTGAACATTTAGACATACTCTTTACTACCATCCATGTGTAAACATTTAAACATAATTATTATAAATATTCATGCGAGTATTTTAGAACAATCAAGTTAACATTTAACGCCACCAACTTTACCAAGATATGACAATATAGTTTTATATTTATATATATCCGACCACTATACAAATATGATGAACACACCAAAGATATTACAACATGCCAAACATATATAAAATATGCAAACAACTGGTCTCGTATAAAGTATTTCACCCTCGATTAAGAACCAAATTAAGCTATTCAATTTCACTCATACTATCATGCCAACAATGTTATCAACTAAACTTTAATTTTATCACTTGTTAAGATACATAACTACTGAACATGCGTGCTACTATCATCATATAAAAACATTATAAGGTCACATTAATAAGGCTCATGAAATAACCAAACAATTGTATGAAAACTCAACATAGAACGCACATTTTACAAGTCATGATTCACGTTGTAACTTCCAAAGACCACGAACAAATAACCGTTCGATTAAAACTTGATTCATATTACTTTTATAAAATACGGAGAGTTAAAACCACAGGGGAAAAAGAATTAGGTCTAAAGCACAAGAATTCCATTTTTAAAGAATTTTACAACTCAGTTGGTCCAAACAAGTAGGTGACAGCGATTGGTCCGACACTTGGGTCAGTTTGCAAAACTTACCATTTAATATAGAGATATCAAGAATTTTCGTGGCTTATCAATTTGAAAACATATGCAAATCTTCTGATCGATGGAGTTGGAATTATGCAAAAATTATTAATACAATTTAAATGAGGATTTTTACAAAATCGTTGGTCAAAACATCATTGCACAGGAACTTCCTGACCACAGCCCACTAAAATATTTATTACTCCTAATCCGTATATCCTATAAGCATGAAACCAATGCCAAATGAACATTAACTCATGAGGCTATCTCTCATAAAATTTTCATCCATAGGCAATAAACAGAAAGGAAATGGCAGTAAGGTCAATTAAAGAGTATAATCAAACAAAACGAGTTTCAGCACTAGGTCATTCTTTACTATGTTACAAGCTCTTATGAACATACTATGTATACTAACCCATCCCCACTTAAATCTCACACTTTTTACTTACGTAAACATCTATCCCATAGAATCCCTTCGCATCTCGATCTACTCCTTACATCTAATCACGATAGCTATGACTAGAAACATGCAATTCAATAGTGTTCCTCATTACTATCACAATACTATACTAGCATGGCTTCGGGATCACATAACCGCATATCACTAGACATAATAATACTATCAACACATCATTCAACATCCATCCAGATAAATATCATCAATTCGCAATTATTTTCACGCTCGCGATTACCACAATCCAACACTTCATTGATTATCAACCTGAACACGCAAATTTTATTTCTCATCTCCACAACAACATATGATCACGCCATCATTCATACAAAATACTTACCATAATGTTGTCCTGCAGCATGGTTAGAATATATGGGTCTCAAGGTGTATATCCACTCGATTATATCCTAGGTTTTCCTTCTATCTACCCCATTCACTCAATTCTCTCGGGTTACCTGGTTCAAAACTGAGAGGGCAAAAGAGCACGTATTAAGGGCGCCTTCTTAACCGCACCATGAGCTCCTAACAGTTCCTACCCAGGGGTTCATTTTATTTCGGCACATCCTATGTTCATTGGGTTCATTGGTTTAGGCCTGAGGGTCGTTCGCTCTGATACCACTTTGTAACACCCCGATTTATGAAGGAGCCTTTAGCAAGACATTCCCTAATAAACCGGACTGTTACCATCTCGGTTTCCCGAGGTAGTGAATAACAAATTAAACTCCAAGGCAAATTATATAATTACTTTAACTTAATTATTACAAAACCTCTTTTACATCAAATTACAAGGAACTAATATAAATAAAAGTGAAAGTCTTCTAAATAATGGTCTAGCTACTAAGTCTTCTGATCCAGTGTCTCACGCCCATCAAGCTCCCATCTGTCTCATAAACCGTCAAGTCCGCTCCCAATATTTGGATCGTCACGGTGTTCACGAATACACAGTGGTCAACCACGAGGTTGAGTAGGGAATACAATGAAACAACAAAATATGATATGCATGCTCCTCGGTCACCTCCACCTCCATCTCAACTCATATCTCATAACCCGTACAACCCAAACCATAACGATCCCCGGTAGACTATATATCGACCGTAGCCGATCCGCCACTCGCAATGAGGACACCAGGGCAAGTCCTGCAGAACCCGCCTGGGCCTTATCACAACATCATCATCACCACACCACGTCACCACAACCTCCTCCATCTCCAATGCATATGAATGCTCAAGAAATTAATGCAACACAATATGTATATCATTGGACTGGTAAATCATAGAATCATGCCGGTTACCGAATGTTGTGATAATATACTCAATACGATTAATTCAGTCAAGCACATTCCAGGATATGAATCATAACATGAATCAACAACCACGAATCAAGTCAACGTTCACAGTTTGGTCATATGAAACACAAACAAGTCAACACAATTCAACAACAACGATAATAAGTCAAAGTGTATTTCCCTACCTTTTCGCAATCCAAGCACACAAGCAATCAATTATGATCCTTTACATATCCATCACCTACATAACATAATTATGTATAATTACCACCTACTCAATCAAATAATCATGCACATAACCTAGACTCATCATAACTTAATAGGAATATCAACTTAAAGGACAAACACGATTTTTCCTGATTTTCCAGCACATGATAGACTCGGAATAAAATACATAACTAATTCCAGAAAAATCAAATTGATACAAGGACAATTGGATTGGAACCCCATGAGTCTTAGCTACAAATTATATCTAACGTGTTTTTCTCCAATTCCAAACTTATCACGGGTTTTCAAACTGATTTCCAAAAACTGACAGAAACCGTCGCATAAAAAGTATTGATTCATAAAACGAGTTTAAAACATTATTTTTCAGAAATTCCAAATCCTATTATCATCTAGACTATACAAATATGATGTATGAAGAAGCCTCATAACTGAATCGACATAAAAACTAGGGTTTCAATTCATTTTCCACAACCAAATCAGATTCGCGGACGTTTCAGCGACAGGTTCATAAATAAATCACCTAGGACAAACCATAAAGAATTTGACTATGAGATTTTATATGCATAAACTAGATATCAAATAAACAGGACTCTCTTTTCAAACTCTTTGAAGACGAACACTTTAAAACAGTATAAACAATGGAATGAAATCGACTTACAAACAGGGAGATCGAATTAGGTTGGAATCGATGAGAAATCTTCAATCAAATGAAAGGCTCGACAATTCTTCTTCCTCTCCCTCTCTCTAGGTTTAGAAATGGTTTTATGAATGATAAAATGAAATTAGAAATGACTCAACTGTTAAAAGAGGGGAGAGGGAGAGCGGCTCTTAGATTAGGTTTAGGGTAAATGATGGTTACTTGTTCCGGGTACGGCAAATGGTTTAAACGGGTATGGTAATCGGGTAAATGTAGATGGGTAGATGGGTGACACGATTCTTGACCCAAAAGACAAATTGTGATGTAGCCCGACTCAACATATACGATATAAACCCGACTTAATAACATTCACGATATTACGATGCAACCAATATGAAATGTATAATAACTAATATATAATAATATCCGTTTAATCCGTTATATAAGATACGGGGTATTACATTACCCATCGCAACAGGTAATCCACTCAGCCAGTGGGTGACCGCAACCCATCCCCACCAAGTCCAGCTCATCAACGAGCGACTAATAATCCCTGTCCCTTAATGTGCACATCCCCTCCCATGACGGGTTCTACGGAGGGCGAACTAGGGTGTGAAGCAACTCCCGCAAGTGACTCCACCATAATCACACAACACCACAGTATCACAACTTTCATAACACCACAACCGTCACAACACAACCACATCACCACCGTCATCACAACACCCATACTCCGATGATCAGCAGATAACAACAATTACAACACAAGCACAGTCTTAAATCAATTAACAGTAACTGAGTAGGGAAACCCTGCTTTTTTGCAATCCGCTATGCTGCAATCAATCATACAATATGCATAACAAATACCACATCGTCACCTACAACAATGATAATCAACAATCACATAACGCAAACACTACATGCAAAACCCCATTTCCCCCAAATTCATAATCAAAGACAAACCCTAGAATAATCATCAACAAACATGGGGATAAAGACTTACCGACGGAGGAATATTGGATCGAATGTGATTGCTACGATTATCCACACACACACAGAGGAGAGATTCGGAGTGATTAGAGCGTCGTACGATGATTAGGTTTTATAAATTATGTTTAGGAAACTGCTTAACGAAATATATATCGTTCTAATTACTTCCGAATCAAACCGCTGAAATATTACTCGCCAGACCAGATACTCAGTCGAGTATAGAGTATACTCGGCCGACTATCCTCTACTCGGTCGAGTATTCCTCGGTAGAAGCTAAACAGAACATACACTTAGCACTACTCGGCCGAGTAGGCTCTACTCGGTCGAGTACTTAGCTTAATAAAATCCATAGTATTACAGTTAGACTTACTCAAATGAATGTTAGGGTTGTTCACAAATGGTCCAGGCCAGAATTTAGCAACAGGAACAACAAAGATGATAAGAAGAAACTCGATGCTATTGAACTATTATTTGTTGATTCAGAGGTATGTCTTTTTTCTTTTCATAATATAGAGGATTATGTATATAACCAAATTCCTACCTTAATGATTGGACAATTTTAGAATTTCCCAACAATATAGAACTTATACCTAAAAAAGTGGAAAATGGACAACCTTTTTTATTTCTTATTCTTATGAAAAATCTCCTGTTATTCTACTTTCTGTCATTTGTGCCTTTATAGTTTTGATACCTAAAAAGTTGGATTAGCCTTCCCTTGCATAACTTTCTAATGTATTCGAAGAGTTATAGTTGGTCTTATGGTGCATTTGTTGTACACTCTATTGTGGATGAAATATTCATCAGTAAGAACCAGAGCTAGGAAATATAAAATAGATGATCAAGAATCACGCTGTGGAAGGATAGCATTAAAACGAGGTCGCAATACCATAAGACAACTTTTTTATGGAAGTTCTTAAGACCACGCTAACCTAATTTGGTTGCAAGCACTGAAGTGGGTGTGGGTTTTGCAGGGTGGGAGAGGGATCAAACATTTAGAAAAAAAAAACAAGGTTAACAAGAAATTAGTGATAAGGGTGACAAAACCATCCTTCATTTTTGCTTTTCAGAAATACTTAACCAAGACACGAAAACGAAGGAATCAGATAAAGATGGACACACAACAACTTATTTAGAAACCATGAAATAAATATAATTGATGAACTTGACTATCAAATACAACAAAATAAACTGTTGCCCTGAGAAGACAAAAATGATTGAGCTACCCCGTGGTTTCTATGAGAAATTACAATAATACATGACCTTCTCGGATACAACGATAAACAATTTTTTCTTTTTGTTAACAACTTTTTTTTGGCAATTTTTATTTTTTTTAAAGAATGATGTTATCCAAGCTACCATTCGGAAACAATTAATTTCCCATTTCGGATCACAATTGTCTGTTGGTGGGGTGTACACCATTCTCAACTTAACAGTAGATAACAACACCGGCCTAGACAAGGCAACCCCTCATCCATACCGTTTAAAGTTTGAGTATTCAACAAAAGTTCATTCCACAAATGATCCAGCAATTCCAATAAGTCTATATCGATTTGCGAGTTTCAACGACATCTTGGAGGGTAAAATTCCCAATACACATTGTTGGACCTTTAGTCCTAATTAATTGTTTTGATAATGACAGTAATGATTTGTATGTGGACTTAATATATAAACATATGCGTGTAATTGTGTGCTTAAGTTTTATTTTAGAAAGGAACAATTACAAGACGCAAGCTTGAAGTTTGGACCAAGGAGGTACAACTTCAAATATACTTGATCGATGTTTTCAAGCGAGATCAAGATTGGAAATCAACCACGAGACTCAAGATGAGAGACTTGTGAAGAGACGATTCGTGTATCTTGAAGATCTATCAAGATTAGTTAGTATAGGTCGTCATCCGGTAATGGTTTTACTTTGTTTGATTTAAAGGTTAGTGAAGTTATGACCTAATAGACATAACTTCATTACTAGACAAAAATGATGCGTTAATTTTTGGAAAATATATTTTTAATGGTTTATAAAAATAAGAGAGTATTTATTTTGGTTGGAATTAATTAATTGGAATTTAAGTTAAATAAACTATTGGTTTGTAATACGATATTTATATCGTCATGCAACCTAGGGTTTTAACTAAATTCTATCTCGATTTGTTGCGGGCTTTAGAAGCAAGAAAGGACCGAAGGAGGCCTTGGGCCGGCCGAACCCTAGGGAGGCCGAAACCCTAGGTGGCCGAATCCCTAGGGAGGCCAAACTCCTTCCTTTGCTTCTTACTTGTTCATCAAGTCATTTGTTTCTAGAACATTCCTATGCCCTAATTCCAGAACATTCCAAACCCTAATCCTCTCTACTATAAATACTCTCATTCATTCAACATTAATTGTTGACACACACATCTACAAATTTTAAAGAGAGAAAAAATATTTTAAGCAAAAATCATTTGAGCTTTAATTCTTATTTTCATATTTGCTTATACAAAAATCACGCATCAAATTTGTCAATCACTCGAAGGAAAATCGTTATAGGATATTAAATACACAAGGATAGTATACTCACTCGCATAACGTGAGATTAGTATTTATCGTTGTATTTTTCTTATTAACGTAAGAGCAACCTAGAGTATTTAGCGATACTCAATCTGAGTTATAATCATATAGTTGATTATACGAGTGGATTGGTAATTTTTGTAATCCGGAGAAAGGTACTAAAAATTATTAATCGAGAATAGTGGACGTAGGTTTCGACTTGTGAAACTGAACCACTTCAAAATCCTGTGTGTCTCTCTTTCTCTCTCTCTTTATTATTGTTATTTCGATTTTGCATTGATTGTTAATAATTTAATTAGTTGATTTTAATCAATAAAATCAAGTAATTAATTTATATCATATATTTCGAAAAAGCGGTCATCGTTTTTAATACTCAATTCACCCCTTCCCCCCTCTTTCGTATTCGATCAATAGACTCCACAATTGGTATCAGAGCCTCGTGCTCTTGATAGCCTAACAACTAGAGTTGATCGTTTTTTTTGTAGTCTATTTATCGTCTTTTCCGCTGCATTTATTTTTTATCAAATGGATTCCAAACACCTAAAGTGTCCTATATTCAATGGGAAGAACTATGGTTTATGAAAAATATGATGACCCACTTCATTAAGGGAAACGACTGAGAGTGTTGGTTGATCATCAAGAATGGTCCGAATAAGATCTTACTTGCAACCAAAAGAATGGCACTACCGTTAAAAAAAGAAAGAAGAAGACTATATTGAGGCGGATTATAAAAAGGCTGAGAAGAATTCAAAAGCAATAAGCTTATTGCAAAACGGTATGATTGCCACTGAATTCGATCGTTTCTCAACCAGTTCATCTGCCAAGGAAATATGGGATGGTCTAGAATTAGCCTATGAGGGAACCACTGTTGTCAAAAAGCAACGTATGGCATTGCTAATGCGAAAATACGAGTTGTTTGCCATGGAGCAAAACGAGTCAGTTGATAGCATGTCCTCTCGCTTTTCTAGCATCATCAATGAGCTAAAAAATTTAGGAAAAACTTTTGACTCCGAGGAAATTGCTAGAAAAATACTCAGAAGTATGTCTCGCAGATGGAGACATAAAGTATCTGTCATAGAAGAATGTAAGGACCTAACTTCATTATCCTATCAGGAGCTACTCGGAACCTTAATGGCTCACGAGATTACTCTTAATCAGGATGAGGAGGAAGTTGGCACAAGCAAAAAGATGGCCTTACAAGCTGAGTCTATCAAGATTAATGATTCTTCGGATATTGAAGATGAAACCGTTTTGTTTGTTAAACGTTTTAAGAAAAAGGCTTTCTTTCAAAATCAAAATAAAACAAATAACAAATCAAAACAAACTCCCAAGAAAAATTTTGAGTCAAATGGGTCCTTCTCTAATCGTGGATGCTTCAAATGTGGTGAAAATGATCACATGATCAAAGATTGCCCTACATGGAAGAAAATTAAAGACAAAAATCTACGTGACAAAACAAAGAAAGAATTCAGGCAAGTTATGATGGCATATTGTTGGGGAGACTTGGACTTTGAAGATGGCGAATCCGAAGATGAAGAAGAAACTGCCAACGTTTGTCTAAGTAACGTCAATCTTGACCTATTCTCCGAAAGCGACGATGAAAGCAATGCTTCAAATCTTTGAGAGATGTCTTGTTGGAAATTGATTGATTCGAGGAGGATGAAGAGGTAAATTATCTTGACCTTAAAAAGCGTGTTAGGAAACTTTCTAAGGATAATTTACTTAAGTGTTGTGAACATTCCCTTGATCATTGTCATGAACAAAGTCTAGAGTTAAAAGACCTTAAGGAACAGATTTTAGATATTCTTTGAGGAAAACCAACTTCCAAAGCCAACGCCAAAAAGCTCAAATCTAAAGTTATGGGCTCCGGCTATAACTTCGAGACATGACAAATCTTTGAGAAGAACGCTCTTGAATCAAAAGTTAAGGCTAGTGAAGCCATAACTTCAGAGCTCAAACTTAACATTAAGAATCTTCAAGCTAAAGTTACGGCTAGTGATGCCATGACTTCAGAGCTTAAACTCAACATTAAGCATCTTCAAGCTAAAGTTACGACTAGTGATGCTATAACCGAGTTGAAGAAAGTCAATGAGATCTTAAAAGATGAGCTTAATGGCAAAGATAGTGTGGTTTCCGAACACAAGAGAGAAATTGTATTTCTCTCTAAGCAATTAGAAGAAGCTAGTAATAGCATGTCCAAACTTAAGGAACAACATGAAATTGAGAAACGTGTCTTAAATGAACGGTTTGATAAATTTCGTGATAACTTTGAGAAAGGTAGCTCTTCCAAGGATTCAAATGAAGATCATTCAAAATGCGAAAAAGAAATTGAGTCCTTGAAAGAATTACTTTTACATGCTCGAAAGGTTCATGATAAATGGGAAGGAAGCACAAAGGTTTTAAAACTTCCTTGAACAATCCGATAACAACATGAAGATGGGACTTGGTCATGAATGCTACGATCGTAGAGACCATGATAAATGCAAATCTAATCCTTCGAAAATGATTTGAGAAAAAGAAAATACGTTAATCTCCCGAGAATACTTGATTTGCAATTACCGTGGCTCTCTTGGACATATTCAAGTTAATTGTGTCAAACTTGCTTGGGATAAGAAAAAGAATGTCGAAACTGCTAAGACTTGTGATTTCATAGTAGAAGATGATGTCTCTACTATAGATGAACCTAACGACAACGAAGAGCGCAATAATGAGTTTAGATGGACTTATGATATGGCTTTTGATTACTCATCTGTTCCTTCAAAATCAAACAAAATAAATGAGAATCGAAAGCATACATTCAAGCCCAAAGTTCAAAACTCTAAACCTAGAGCGTCTCATGAAGGTACTAGACCTAGAGCTACTTTTGTTAGAGCAAAACCTAAAGTACCTTATGTTCCGATTGTTAGACAACAACCAAGACAACCCAATGTCAAAGCCAAAAGAATAATAAGACAAGTATGGGTTAGAAAGGATCAAATATGTAGAATTACTAACCATAAAGGACCCAACTTAGCTTGGGTACCTAAAAGTTGTATTTGATTCATTTGCAGGAAGAAGTGAAAGAAAATAATTTATGGTATCTCGACAGTGGATGCTCGAGACACATGACAGAGAGAAGTCTTTTTCTTTCACTAGAGCCCTTCTTTGGTGGCAAGGTTACCTTTGGAGATAACAAGAAGGGTATGATTATTGGAGTAGGAAAAATTGGAATTTCAACCTCTCACTCAATCGATAAAGTATATCTGGTAAGTGGTCTTAAACACAATTTACTTAGCATTTCTCAATTATGTGACAAAGGAAATAGAGTTGTTTTTCATGCCGATGTTTGTCGTATCATAATTGAAGGTACTAGTAATGTTTTACTTGAGGGTCACCGTATGAGGAATGTGTATATGATTGACTTAAATGTCGTCAATACAAATTCCTTTGCGTGTATGAAAGTAACTTCCGATGAGTCTTGCTTGTGGCACAAGAGGTTTGCACACGTTAGTCCAACTATTTTAAAGAAACTTAAGTCCATGGATTTAGTTGAAGGCTTGCCCTCAATTAATTTCGAGCAAGAGACAATGTGTGACTCATGTGCCCGCTGCAAACATGTTAAATCCTCTTTTAAACCTAAGAGAATAGTTAGCACTAAACGACCACTTGAGATGGTACACATGGATTTATGTGGACCTATGAGAGTTAGAAGCCGTGGTGGATCAAAGTATGTATTTGTTCTAGTCGATGATTACTCAAGGTACGTCTGGCCAATCTTTCTTTCTTCTAAAGATGAAACTTTCAATGAATTTGTGGTATTAATGAAGCTTGCCCAAAATAGATATGATAATAAGCTTATTTCGATTCGGACGGATCACGGCACGGAATTTGATAATCAATTATTTATAGAATATTGTAGGGAAAATGGTGTGGGGCATAACTTCTCCGCACCACGTACCCCACAACAAAATGGTGTCGTGGAACGTATGAATCGAACCCTAGAGGATATGGCTCGTACTATGCTCTTGTGTAGTGGCCTTCCCAGAAGCTTTTGGGCGAAAGTTTGTTAGTACCGCATGCTATGTGCATAATAGAGCTATGATCCGACTGTTTTGAAAAAGACTCCCTATGAACTTTTAAGAGGGAGAAAACCCAATATATCACATCTCCGTTGCTTCGGGAGCAAATGTTTTGTTCATAATAATGGAAAAGAAAATTTAGGAAAATTTGACCCCCGAAGTGATGAAGCTGTTTTTCTGGGATATTCGGATCATAGTAAAGCTTACAAAGTGTTCAATAAAAGAACCTTGCGCATAGAAGAAAGTGTTCATGTTCGTTTTGACGAAGATAATGTGCTTGATAAAGCTGAACAGGAAGAAGAGGATCCAGATGAGCCCGATTTCTTTCTAGCAAGAAATGAGCCTTTAAATGAAGAGGAAGATATTCAAGGTATCAATGATGAACTAGAAAATTCTGCAAACAATCCTAAGAGAAGTGATGAGTCCATAGTTCATGATACTATCGACCCTTCCTTGGATAAAGAAAGAGATCTTGAAGTTATACCTAATGATGTTGTAACTTCCGATCCAAATCATGATATTTCTAATGAAGTTAGTGATGCTTCTGAAGAAAATCCCGAGTCCAACTCAGGGGGAACAAATCATGATTCTTCGTCTGCAGATGATGCTAGTCCATCAAATGATAATGAGCCTAGAGTTCTCAAAAAGTGGAAACATCAAAGCTCCCACCCTTTGGACAAAATCCTAGGGGATCTAGAGCAAGGCATTAAAACTAGAAGGTCCTTGAATAATTTCTGCTCGTTCTTTTCGTTTCTATCAACCATTGAACCTACCAATATTAAAGAAGCTCTTGAACCCGATTGGATAACCGCTATGCAAAGAGCTTCAACAATTCGAACGCAATAAGGTATGGCACTTAGTGCCACGACCTAGTGATCGAACTGTTATTGGTACTAGATGGGTGTTTAGAAACAAATTGGACGATACAGGACTTATTACAAGAAACAAGGCACGACTAGTTGTCCAAGGCTACAATCAACAGGAAGGGATCGATTATGACGAGACCTTTTCACTTGTAGCGAGACTTGAGGCTATACGTCTCATTATTGCCTTTGCTGCTCATAAAGGAATGAAACTGTTCCAAATGGACGTTAAGACAGCTTTTCTTAATGGTTATTTGGAGGAAGAAGTATATGTAGAACAACCTCCCGGATTTTTAGATAGCAAGTTTCAAAACCATGTCTATAAATTAGACAAAGCTTTATATGGTTTGAAACAGGCTCCAAGGGCATGGTATGACAGATTATCCAAGTTTTTGTTACAAAATAATTTTACAAGAGGATCTGTTGATAAAACCTTGTTCCTAAAATCCGAGGGTTCTAATTTACTTGTTGTACAAATTTATGTAGACGATATTATATTCGGTTCTACTAATGAAAAATTGTGCAAGTATTTTTCTGATCTAATGACTTCTGAGTTTGAAATGAGCATGATGGGAGAACTGAAGTACTTTTTAGGCTTACAAATTCAACAAACAAAGGATGGTATAAAGATACACCAACAAAAATATATCAAGGAACTAATCCGAAAGTTCGGTATGGAAAATGCAAAATCATACGATACACCTATGGTACCTGAAAAGAAGATGACTATAGATGAACATGGTAAGTGTGTCGATGAGACTACATATCGAGGTATGATTGGTTCACTTTTATATTTAAGCGCAAGTCGTCCGATATAATGTTTAGTGTATGTGTCGTGCACGATTTCAATCATGCCCTAAAGAATCACATATGATTGCAGTTAAACGTATTTTGAGATATTTAATTGGTACATCTAATTTATATTTATGGTATCCACTTGAGTGTAATTTCGATCTAGTAGGATATTCGGATGCAGATTATCTTTGGATGTTCTTTAGATAGGAAAAGCACTTACGGGTATGCAACGTTTGTTGGACCTTGTACTATCACATGGGGATCAAAGAAGCAAAATTCGGTTTGCAATGTCTCTCTTTGAAGCCAGTAGTATGTGTCTGCAGGACTGGTATGTTCTCAATTACTTTGGTTAAAGCAACAACTATGTGATTATGGTATAAATGTAGGTCGTATGCCTATTATGTGTGACAATACGAGTGCTATAGTAATCTCTTGAAACCCTGCCCAACACTCGAGGACCAAACATATAGATATTCGACACCATTTTCTACGGGATCATGTAGAGAAAGGCAACATTTCACTTGAATTTTGTAGTACTGAAAGGCAATGGGCTGATATCTTGACTAAGGCATTAGCTAGAAAACGCTTTGAGTTATTGAGACTTGAGATTAGTTTAATTAGTGATAATTAATCCGTCATAATTATGTCTGGGAACCTGAATGACTGGCTAGGAAGATAAGATTGTACGATTGTGTCCGTATATTTTTGTTGCAAGTTTAATTATGTTAAATTATATTTATTTTACGTGTTATATCTTGCTTATGTGTATGGTAATATTTTATATTCTGCATAATCACATTTCCTTACAAAAATCGACAAAATCTACAATAAATTGCCTTAATATAATAAAGATAATTCTATCTTATTATATTCCTCCACAAATCCTGCCTAAACTCCATCAAAGATTTTCTTTCCTAATCTTATATCAAATAGGAGATAATGCCAAAAAAAAAAAAAAAAAAACAAAAAAAAAAAAAGGAAGTGCGAAAAAAAAAAAAAAGGAAACGCACGAAAAAAAAAATAAAAAAAAAAAAAAGGGCACGAAACAAAAAAAAAAAAAAAAGGAAAGATGCCGGAAAAAAAAAAAAAAAAAGGCCATTAAAGAAATAAGGAAATTGGTATTATTCTCTATCTTTTAGGAATCCTATTCTTACCTAAACTCAAATTCCTTATGCTATATATACCCCTTTAATCTCACCATAATTCTCATCAACTATAATTCTCTAAACCCTAATTACCTTTTACTACTTTCTTTAATTCTCATAATGACTAATCAACCTACAACCCGTTTTCAATCAAAGAAACATGTTGTTATTCGAAAGAAGGTAAGCCAATCACCACCTCGCACCCGCTCCACCTCACCGGCCGAACCACTCCGTTCCCCACGGTCCAACGTCGACCAACCCTCCAACCTCATCAAGCGACGAAAATTGTTTAAGGGTAAGGGAAAGACGGTTTCGGAAATTGAGGTAAGTTCTAAGACTGAGAACTATAAACTTCAAGATGGTTCTTCACGTATTCTTTACGCACAGCATATGGATGATTACACCAACAATGGACTAAATAATCTTAGACTAACTCAAGGAGAAAGAAGAGATGTCAATCAAGTTGCTCAATATCGCATTCACGCAGGACGAGTATATTCGATTGATTGGTTAAAGAAATACAAAGCACTTGGGTTTTTTTGAAAATTTTTCAAGGATCAAGGATGGGAAAACATTGTTCTTTGTAAGTGGTCCTGTCTTTCCTATTGAGGTATATCAATTTTATGCTTATGTTCATCTTAAGGAAGGAAATTTGTTTCTTTGTGGTCAATGAGACTTCAATAAAAGTCTCACCTGGTGATTTCTGCGACTTGGCTCGAGTCCCTGAAGGAGGAACTGAGGTCAATCCAAGCGTAGAATGGGGAGGTCTTTTACCTGAAAAAAGGTTGATAGTGAAACGATATTACAAACAAGATGCAACTTCGTCTGAGACTATCTTGATTGCAAAGTTGTCGCCAAAATTAAGGTTCTTTTTGAACTTTCTTTGGAATACCATTGTTCCTCGAAAAGAAGGTAGAGATAAATTCGGGGCACATGAGATGATTATTATGAAGGCTTGGCTTGAAGGAGAAAAGGTTAGTCTACCCTTGCTTGTGTTTCATAAAATTATACAAGCTAGTGTAACGGCTAAGATGGATGATTTTGCTTCTACTTTAAGTTTGCCTTATGGGAATTGGATATCTCGAATTTTGGAGAAGAAAGGAGTAATTGGGAAGCAGAGTTATGGAGTTATCACTAATGACGAGATGAGCGATCTCTATTTATCTTATATGAAACTCGTTATTAATGGCAACGAATTAGGTTTTGAGACAAAAGGAGAAAAAGGAGAAAAAGAAGGAAAAAGCAATGTGAGTTTTGAAATGTTGGATTCAAAGATGGATTCAAACTTTACTTCTATTCTTGGACGGATTAATGAACAAGACAAGAAATTGGAAGAATTGTTTGACCTAATTACAAAGCAAAGGAGAATTGATACTAGTGGACCAAGTGAAGTTAGCCACGCTCACATCAAAACCGTGTTGTCACGGTTTGATACTCGGCTCGAAAGTGTCTTTAAGGCCGCCGCACGAACTCACTCGAGTCCTGTTCAAATGAAGGAAGGTATGGCTAGTTTGGTTAAGTTTGGTGATGATCTTTTGCAATCCGGGGAAGGAGATGAGGTCCGAGATGCAAACTATATATGAAGCGATTAAAGCAATGACTTTGAGGATTGGTAACTTTGATACTCGATTAACCGCTCAGCCGCACTTCTCGACCCTTTGTCATGCGCGACTCGAGGACTTGGAATACCGCACCCGACCACGGTCCAACCCGCCAAGCCCACGATACCCTTGACCGATTTGCCCTAATCCATTCAACCTACCCTTATCTTTTTAATTCCTTTGCTCACAATAAAAATCCATTCTTATGGATATTAGCTTTTTCAATTCCGCATTATTCCTTGTGTGATTTCAGTTTATATTATTATTATGCTAATTAAGAACTAGATTACGTTTAATATAATATGATTTTCATGATTATTTCTTGTTTCATAATATATTATTCTGGTCGTTTTATGTTTGTTCTTATCTTTTCAATGATGCCAAGAGGGGGAATTGTTTTTATGATTTGCGATCGTCTCAAGGTTAATTCTCTCATGGCGTTCTATAGTTATAACTTTGAAGAGATCATTAGTTTCTGCGCTCAACTGTTCTATAATTTGGGAAGTATTATGTTGAGGGGGAACTAGACTTAGACACAAATCATAGGATACTTGTCATCATCAAAAAGGGGGAATTTGTTGGATCTTTAGTCCTAATTAATTGTTTTGATAATGACAGTAATGATTTGTATGTGGACTTAATATATAAACATATGCGTGTAATTGTGTGCTTAAGTTTTATTTTAGAAAGGAACAATTACAAGACGCAAGCTTGAAGTTTGGACCAAGGAGGTACAACTTCAAATATACTTGATCGATGTTTTCAAGCGAGATCAAGATTGGAAATCAACCACGAGACTCAAGATGAGAGACTTGTGAAGAGACGATTTGTGTACTGAAGATCTACTGAAGATTAGTTAGTATAGGTCGTCATCCGGTAATGGTTTTACTTTGTTTGATTTAAAGGTTAGTGAAGTTATGACCTAATAGACATAACTTCATTACTAGACAAAAATGATGCGTTAATTTTTGGAAAATATATTTTTAATGGTTTATAAAAATAAGAGAGTATTTATTTTGGTTGGAATTAATTAATTGGAATTTAAGTTAAATAAACTATCGGTTTGTAATACGATATTTATATCGTCATGCAACCTAGGGCTTTAACTAAATTCTATCTCGATTTGTTGCGGGCTTTAGAAGCAAGAAAGGACCGAAGGAGGCCTTGGGCCGGCCGAACCCTAGGGAGGCCGAAACCCTAGGTGGCCGAATCCCTAGGGAGGCCAAACTCCTTCCTTTGCTTCTTACTTGTTCATCAAGTCATTTGTTTCCAGAACATTCCTATGCCCTAATTCCAGAACATTCCAAACCCTAATCCTCTCTACTATAAATACTCTCATTCATTCAACATTAATTGTTGACACACACATCTACAAATTTCAAAGAGAGAAAAAATATTTTAAGCAAAAATCATTTGAGCTTTAATTCTTATTTTCATATTTGCTTATACAAAAATCACGCATCAAATTTGTCAATCACTCGAAGGAAAATCGTTATAGGATATTAAATACACAAGGATAGTATACTCACTCGCATAACGTGAGATTAGTATTTATCGTTGTATTTTTCTTATTAACGTAAGAGCAACCTAGAGTATTTAGCGATACTCAATCTGAGTTATAATCATATAGTTGATTATACGAGTGGATTGGTAATTTTTGTAATCCGGAGAAAGGTACTAAAAATTATTAATCGAGAATAGTGGACGTAGGTTTCGACTTGTGAAACTGAACCACTTCAAAATCCTGTGTGTCTCTCTTTCTCTCTCTCTTTATTATTGTTATTTCAATTTTGCATTGATTGTTAATAATTTAATTAGTTGATTTTAATCAATAAAATCAAGTAATTAATTTATATCATATATTTCGAAAAAGCGGTCATCGTTTTTAATACTCAATTCACCCCCCCTCTTTCGTATTCGATCAATAGACTCCACACACATTATATAGGTATGACTGTGCAAATTTAATATTTATCTTTGTTATTTTTTTATTTTCGAGCTACTTTTTTTTTTAAAAAAAAAATATTTAATTTTTGACCTTTGCAGATGTTATAGGAAAGCTATATGAAATTGGTCCGATCACAGAAACTCCAAACAAATTTGCATGCCGTACAATTAAGCT
The DNA here is from genome assembly GCF_048544455.1 of Silene latifolia. Taxonomy (NCBI): domain Eukaryota; kingdom Viridiplantae; phylum Streptophyta; class Magnoliopsida; order Caryophyllales; family Caryophyllaceae; genus Silene; species Silene latifolia. The sequence continues at coordinate 86,805,328 of NC_133534.1, forward strand.
TGAAGATTTTCAGTAACCACATCTCTATTTTGGATTGAATTCGAAAATATTTCACCTTCATAAATTTTATATATCTTAAACTAAAATTTTTTTCTTTAAAATTTTAGGGGAACAAAGCTTTCATGCACATTATGGGATCCTTTCACGGTTCAAATACCTGATATCATTTCCAAACTTCCCAATCCAGAACAGTCAAAGGTCATTGTCATCCAATGTGTTCAAACAAAAAAATATGAAGGTACTATAACTCATTCATTATATCATCAAAATAATTTTAATGTTCATATAAGTTTCTAATATTAAACCTCTTATACATAATTTTTTAGGTAATTGGCGCATCCAAACAACTTTCAATGCTACTGTTTTTCAAGTCAATCCCGACATACCGGAAGTCAAAAATTTTGAGCAAAGGTATCACTCTTTTATATTTTTTTTTCACAACTTTAACTACCACACTCGTTTATACAGTTACCTTAATTATATGGTTACTTTACGCTAACTTATTTTGTTCATTCTTTCCACTCCGGCCGCAAGCAACTCTTTGCAAATTATTGGCGTGACCGACGACGACGAAAATGATGACATGACATTAGATAGTATAAAGTCAATCAGTCACATAAAAGAGAATGAGAAGGTAGTTTATTGCCCATGTCTTTATTTAATAAAAATTGTGTCGTGAACTAGAATGTTTTTTTTGTTATTTCATGTCTACCGAATCCTATATTTAAATAACGTATTTTTCTCAGGAGGGTTATTACTACACGTACGCAAAAATAATCGACCTTGACTGCACAGCTGGTTGGTACTACGACAGCTGCAAACTCTGTTGGACTAAGGCTACGAAAAATAACAAAGGAAGGTGGGTTTGTTCCAGACAGAGTTGTGACAGTTTTAGTAATGGTTTTACATCTAGAGTGCCCAGGTTCAACTTCCATAATTTGTAGACTCCTCTTTATATTTGTTTGTATTGTTTCAAAACTTCAAATCTGAGACTAATTTTAATTTTATTAACTAAAGATTCCAGATTAAATTTCAGGTTTCGGACCCTTCTGATGATTTGGTATATTTTGTTGTATTTGATAGTCAAGTTCATCAATTCGTCACTCAATCAGCCACTGAGATGCTATCAAAAATTGAAAAGGTTAACCTTTTATACTTCATCGTTTTCTCTTTTCCCTCAAATTTCAATAACCCAGTTATTAAATAAAAAAAATGTTTCTATTTCTAATTTATATTCTATGTTTTTCATAGAGTGGTGGTGATCCACTAGACATACCTCGCGACCTAGAAGTGTTCCTTGACAAGTCATTTGTTTCAAGATTTATATACATCCTAAGTACAATGTGGCTCAAGCTAGTACTAGCTATACCGTTGCCAGTATGACTGCCAACCCTGACATTGCGCATAAATGGCATCAAAGATATACTGAAATTTTCAAAGTATGCTACAATTTTTTTAAACCGAATTCTTATTTCCTTCAAAAATAAGATATTATATTAACCGTTTTACCTTTGACGTATTAATAGGCGGAGATGAATTCTTTTAAATCGAGGCCTACACCTTTGACTGATGGTCAAAGTTCGCAGGTTATAATCTAAAAATTTTACCCTTATGATCAAATGATCGATATGTTCACAATCTAAGGCTAACTCTATTGAAACCCTGATTGAACAGCCAGAATCCCATCAAAAATTAATTCGAAGAATTTCAAGTACACACTATCTTATTCCTAAGGCAGCTGTTGGCAATATCAACAATGGGGTCAACACAAACTTCAACAAGATATTAAAATTTACTGCAATTAGAGCATATAAATCAATGATGGTTGTACAAGGAGATTTCGAATTACCAGTTGGAGGTAAAATGTTTTTTTACGAACACAAAGATCGCCTTATCTGGATTAATATTCACTCGCTTTCTCACCACATAGACAAATTGTCCTACTATCAATTCAGCTGGTACAAGGTACCTGGATTATTTAATATTTTCACAGAGACACACAGTCGAATCAGGCTCATGGAAATCGCATTTATTGAAAACAAAAACGCACAGACGTTTATAGCTAAAATTGACTGAAGCTAAACATCTGGGCAGCTCCAAAACGTCCTACATTACCATTTACCAACATAATTACTTGGGAATTTTCTGAAATTTAACATAGTGATTATTTCTAGAGAATCTAACTCAAGAATCGTCCATTTAACTAACCTTGATCTACAATAATAAACGGTTTATCAACAAATCCATCATTTTAGAAGATCTGGAGTTCCTTTTCAACAACTCCCAACAACATGCAATAAAAAAAACAATATAGTTCAAATTATAAATCAAATACTACTGCTTTACCGGAAATAAAAATAAAAAATAAAAAATAAAGGCAAAATTGTTAATCAGTAAAAACTAACCTTGATCTACAATAATAACCTTAATATCAACAAATCCATCATTTTAGAAGATGTGGAGTTCCTTTTCAACAACTTCCAACAACAGTAAGAGGATTATACATCTGATGTAATACCTCCAATTCTATAGTTTATGAGCATTCTAATAAGGTATTTGAGTTTTATTTTAAAGTTTCTGAGTTTTACTATGAAGTTTCTGAGTTTATTCACTTAAACATTAAGCTCTAAAAAATTACAATAAAACTCAAAAACATTACTATAAGTTTAGTTAAATTTGAGTTTTGACGGAAAAAATATTAAAATCTAACTTATAGACTTTAATATGCTCAAAAAAATATACATATGCTCAGAAACAAATAAAGTTTGAGGTAATAAGCTCAAAAAAAATACATATATGCTCAAAAACCAAAAAAAATTGGAGGTAGTACATCCGATGTATGTTCCTTTTTTTCCTTCCAACAACATGCAATAAAAAAAACCAATTACAGTAAAAATTCAAAAACATCGAGTACTACTTTACGGGAATTTTAAAAAAAAATTAAGACAAAAATTGTAGATCATAAAAAACGAACCTTGATCTAAATATTGACCTTAATATCAACAGATCCACCTTTTTATAAGATCCGGCATTCCTTTGCAACAACATCCAACAACATGCAATAATAAAAAAACAATTACAGTACAAAAAAAAAACAATTACTACTTTACCGGAATTAAAAAAAATTAGACAAAATTGTAGATCAGAAAAAACGAACCTTGATCTCCAATAATAAGCTAATGAATCAACCATTTTGCACTATTTTTATTCTCAATTTTCGATGATTTTGTAAATTAATGAAGAAATGTCAAATCTGGTTGAATAATCTTCAATCGCAAAGTGGTGACTGAGATGGATCGAGTTTGAGAACGAAGGATAGAAGAAGTTTGAAAGATGGATGTGTTGATTTTGATGATGATTAAAGCAAGGTTGAGGACGATGAAGAAGATGATATTTATTTTCTTATTTTCATATTTGAGATTGTGATAATGAATGGAGAATGAACTCTCCAGAACGATAAACTAAATGGGCTACGATTAACGATAAACTAAATGGGCTAACTCACACAGTCAACATATATCAAAATAAAGAAGTATTTGTTTGGGTCGTTTAAATTGGGCTCTAACCACGACCCAATTTCAAATGAAAATGTTGCATACGTATTTCCGACCTCTAAACACGACACAGAAACTGTTATTTTTTTTTTGTTCTTTCAATTAAAAATTCATTATGAAAAGATTTTTTACTTAAAGTACTTAAATTTGTAAGTTATAATTTTCTTTTTCAACTATGTCTTAATTATTTCATTTTAATCCCGTCTTACAATTTTTACTCCTATTAACATTATCGTGTGTTATTTTATTAATTTACTTATCTCAAATTTCTCAAATTTGAATGTTATAATTTCTATATATATATATTTTTAAATAGTACACATGCTCAGTAATTAAAATTGGTTATATAATTATTTTCAATTCGCCTTCGGTTAATATTGGATTTTACTTCTCCTTTTTTATTAAAGATTAAATTCATTGTCTATTTAATTTTATCAAACTCGAAACCGATCCCCAACCCGTGAAATTATGGACTCGATTAAATTTATAACCCGATTATTATTAAGCTCAATATCGATCAATTTCAAAGCGAATTATTGGTTACTCCTATTAACATTATCATATGTTATCTTATTAATTAATTTACATATTTTAAAGTTTTGATTTTTGAATGTTATAATTTCCATTTTTATATTTTAATATTTATAATGATATTATTTCCATTTTTATATTTTAATATTTATAATGATATTATGTCATTTCTTTTTTATTTTTAAAAAGTACAAATGTTCAATAAATATAATTGGTTATATAATTACTAAAATTTATAGTCATCTTTAGAAAAAAATATCGTACACAACCCCGTGATTTTTCACGGGTGTTACACTAGTAGAAGACTAAATTACAAAGAAGTACATCATTCTAGGCCTTAAGCCCTTAACAGCAGGCCAGTAGCAGCCCATAACAGTTACGTACATTGTACACTTATTACATTTTGTTGATTAACCTTAAAGTTGAACATTAAACTTTTGATATTGATAAATATATATAACCAAGGGTAATTTATAATAATTTAATTAGATGCCAAATAATGGCCATCACACAAAAGCAGTTTGAGTAGAAATCCAACTTTTTTCTTAAAACTTGACTTAAGCAATGAGATCCCATTCCTTGTTCAGTTCCTCCTTGAGCTCGGCCATATAACTCTTTGACAGAGTTAGTGTCACAATTCTACCTTCATCCCCGCATCTCGGGTTGTGGACCTCGCCATATCCATTCTGTGGGCCCGGAAGCACCAAAACAACCCCGTCTTCCCCGACACCATCCACAAAGCAATTCACAAGTCTAGGACTAATTCCCTTAATCTTAAATCCATAGAAACAAGCCTCTTCCAAGTCCACAAAAGTCAATTTGGAGCCGTAGACAGTGAAATCGGATCCTGCTGGATCACGGTCCACCATCTCTCCAATTTGGGCCCTCTCATCTTGGGCCCAATCCCGGATCAACGTGGCGAGATCTTTGGGATGGGCCTCTTCCACAGGAAAATCAGCCTTTATAGAACTCACAACTTGGTTATTTCTTAAAGCCATTTCATCCTCAATTGGACAGGAATGATCTTTCTTCACAACGGTCACCACATCGGGCTTTGGCCCAGTTGTAACTTTTGCAATGGCCTGCCAAATGATGGCACACAGTGCCTCAAACGGCTGAATTAGGGCGGATAGTTTCGCTTGTAGTTGGGTTAGTCGGGTTTGAGTCACATGAAACGAACAGGTATCCATTTCACAACGGGTGGGTGCGGTCCATAAATCTCCAATTGGGCCTACATCCTTTATGGAGAGTGGGCTTGAGCTCACTGCTTTGACTGGTTTGTGAAAAGGAGTTGGGGATGTTTTGGGACATGGTGGATGACTGGGTTGTTCTCCATTCATGAATTGGGCCAATGAGTTCATGAAGTTCGATACCGAAAAAGCATCTCCTAATACATGAGCCCAGCTTATTCCCAGCGATATTCCTCCGCAATTGAAGAAAGTAATCTGTCTCAATCCAAGTTAGATGACAATCAAAGCATAGGTTACTTTAAGCCAATTATTAAGACAGATATTTGTAAAGCATACTAAACACTATGGAGATAGTGTATGAAAAACAGCCAAAACTGACTTATTTCCTCGGTTTCGTCATTTGTTTCCCTTTGATTTGATATTAGAAACGGAGAGGGAGATTTGCATAGGGGTAATTGTCGTATTATTGATATTCGTTCATGTTTGAAACAATTACAATGATATCACATTTATACTACTACAAAGATCTGAAGATAATAATCATATCTTCTAATTGTAGTAACATAATAAATCTTATTCTATAATACTAATATTATTCCGATTACGGTAATATCTTCTATCATCCCCCTCAAACCGTTGATGATTTGTCTAAATTTCCATGGTAATTTGAAGTGATGAAGACGTTTTTTTTATTGATTATGATTTTCTTGTAAACTACAATCGTAAAGTTCGTAGTATTGCCTTTACGATTCCGAGAGGGTATTAGGAGATTGGGCCTATATTAATTGAACTACGGTTGCCTAAACTAGGGTTAGGGTTTCACTAAGATGGGAAGTCTTTTACATACTTTTCATATCTATTTGTAAGGCAACTACATCAATAATAATATTTTCTTATGCGATTCTCTCTCCCCTATAATCTTAACATTTGACATGAAAATCAAGGAAAGAAAAGGGGACCATTTGTGGTGGTGGTTAGAGTGGAGCATAATGCTTGTGTATGATCAAATTATCTATAAAAAATCTACTTAATATAGAAAGATAAACAAATAATTAAGACGCCCTTAATATAGAATAAGTAAATAAATGATCAAGACTGAGTATATTTTATAACTTCTTTTATCCATAATGAACCGAAGGTTCGGTTAATGAATGTTTTGTTTCTTTGTGAAATGACAAAATAGACATTAACAAATTGTAGAAAGTAAGGTTCTTCCTTTGTATAATGGCTGAAATGGTAAAATGTACTCCCTCCGTTCCGGTCAATTGTTGTCCTTTGATTTTGGCACAAAGATCAAGAAAAGAGGAGAGGACCAATAACCAAATGACAAGTGGAACCAAGTGAATGAGAATGATCAAATTACTCATCAAATTCATTCTTAAAATAAAAAGGACAACAAATGACTGAGACACCCAAAAATGAAAAATGACAACAAATGACCGGGACAAAGAGAGTAAATTTCAATATTTACTACTTCAATAAAGTCGGATGACATACAACATATTGTAAAACATTAGATTAAACAAATTTACTTTATTTATGCGCCCTGTTTTTTCTATTAAACTATTTTTTTTTTTGTAGAGTTGATCATTCTAACTGTTCAATTCGGAAAAAAATCGGAAATAATTTAGCTGCAACAATAGTTCCTTGTATCGAATCCGAAAGTGCCACAACCTCTCTGATTTCATTAAATTTCTCACAGGTCCATTGTCTTAAATTGAATTCAAAGCGTTAATAGAGCAACGGTATTTGAAAGATGAAATGAAGTAGGGTAAATGCTGAAACAAGGAAAATATGGCAAATAAGCTTTAGTAAAGGGGTCCGCTGTTGTGGGAGTTTAAATGTTGCTCATTTAATCCCTAGTCCTACTTATACCAAAGACAACCACGTATGCTCTTTTCCTTTTTAGGTCCATTATCGCAACTCTACACAAAGTCATACACTTTTTACATCACACTATCACACCTCATTAAACCAATTCCTTGTGTTTTTTTTTTTTGAACAATCTTATCTATATAAAACCAAAAACATTTCAAGCATTCTCCTTAAGCCACATCATATCATACATATTTTTTTTAAGTAAATATGGAACCCACAGAAAAATATCTGGAATTAATTGCTGAAAAACTACTATATTTAAGTTTTAGACGTAAATGTTTACTTTTATATTTTCTACACGTAAATATTAGTCAATAATAACGTAAAATAAATAATTTAAAACATAAATAATTCGGCCTAAAGTTTTACTAATAAGTTACTACGATGATAAATTACAATAACAATTAAAATAAAGTAAGAAAAAATACATCAACTTATAACAATTAATATTGTTACAAAAATACTAAATACTAAATTTAAATTTAAATTAACCGTAAATGGAGTAAGAAAATAAAGAAACAACATACTAGAAATTTCTTTTTAAAAAATAAAAAAAAGAAGCTATTATCTCATAAATATATTCAGTCAGATATACTTATTCTATATGATATGCATATTGTTTATATACATTGCATTTAATATACTTTATACCATGTTTTAACACTGCATTTTTGTAGTGTTTTAATCTATTATCATTATAAGAGAAATAGAGTATAAAATATTCATGTATTTTGGTTAATATTGTTTAAATGTTAAATCTTTACGACAATGTTATTAAAAATATACCCGTGCAATTTTGCACGGGTTGAAAACTAGTAATAATAATAATAAGATTTTATCTCGAATATCCACCAATTTCTTATAAAAATTATTCTTAATTTCTCAATAAAAATTGCGGCTTTAAAAAAATATAATAATAATAATAGAAAAAATAGAATTATAAAAAGTGACAGTTACTCAAGAATATTTTAAAGAAATAATCAACACGAAATAAGTATCATTTTAATTGATCAACTTTCACCCTGACGCCTCGACCAAATAATTCAACCTAGATATCTTAGCGACCACCTCAACCCCAATCCACCACTGACCAACCTAACTGCGGCACTTTCCAAACAACCAACAACACTACTAATATCTAATACGCAGCTTCCTCTCTATGCTAGCCAACGGCTAGTGTATCTCACCAACTGTAACAACCCGGATTATAAAACAAAGCGAAAACTTATATAAAATAAATATCAGAGTACGATACTGATAAAAGGGACAAAGTGGCGGAAACACCTGACCAATCCGGTTCGCTACTAACTCCAAAACAAACTAATACATTATTCGAAAGGTTCTTAAAACATAAAGTAAAGTCCTAATTTATTATTAAGCTCTCTTCGCACATTCCCCAAGCAAGCATCAACCAAACAACAACGAACTGAACAACCTGAAAGGGGGGTCGACAATCAGTCGGGAGTAACTAGATGCTCTCCCAGTCATGTTTACAAAAATTGAATATAATCAACAATCATTAACAAATGAAATGTAAAACCAGTAAACATGCGAGATCATCTATACTCATGAAAGACCCATCAAAGCTTACCATGACTTAGTCGATCTTAACGGACGCAATCATGCAAACCTAGACCATATGCAACCACTAGACCATGAACACTTACAAGACTAGTAGCGACAAACGACCCACAACAACCTAAGGCACAAAGCTAGCGTTAAAGCATAGCAAACATGGTGACACACAATCCACAGCAACAGAAGGCACAAAGCTAGCAACAAAGCATAGCGAATAGAGCGAACGCCCGTTAGAGCGTATAACCACTGCCTTTAACTGACGGAGCGTATAACCACTGCCTCCATCGGTGTGGAGCGTATAACCACTGCCTCCACGGTACTATGTATAGCGTATAACCACTGCCTATATGTCTAAGACCTGGCCAGACTCTCGGTAAACCGAACGACACTCGGGACCCAGAGCGTATAACCACTGCCTCTGGCCACCCCCGAACACAAACCAAAATAAATCCCGCATCGACGGGTAGCGTTGGTTCATTCCGATAGTATATAACTGATACTACCGTCATCTATTCAAACTAGCAAACAAACCAATGCACAGTATAACTGACTGTACTAACATGCGTGAACAACATCACGACTCAACCCATAGGATAATATAACTGACCATCCTATTTATCATATGAATAAGAGTAACCAAAGATATATGCAAACACAAGGACATAACTTGTTGAACACAATACAACATATGAAACAAGTATAAGCAACCAATGTTATAGTAACTTCAGCTATAACTTTAACAATAACCATACAATGTTATAGTAACCCTAACCATAACATAAACTCTGGATGCGAGGTTATAGTAACCTCAACTATAACTTCAACATATACGACTTGAAGTTATACTTACCTCAACTATAACTTTGACACGAAACTCAAGTTATACTAGTTCCAACCATAACCTTGAGCCATAAATCTCAGGATACGTTAGTTCCAATTATAACCTTAACTCGTACTTCAATGTTATAGTAGCTCCAGCCATAACTAGAGTAACCACCCAAAGTTGTATTAACTTTAGCTATAACCCCTGAATCATCATCAAGGTTATACTAGCTTTAGCTATAACTTTGGAGAGCACTCTTGGCCGCCTATCATGCCGCCATTAGGGTTTGATTCGGAAACCCTAATTACGCTCATGACACCCATAATAAACACATAAACAACATACGATTTATAATTAATACATTAAAACATATACAAACATGTGAAAACATAATTAACATGATAATAAACAATCAAACATGTACTAATCATACAAAACATTCATTAAATCATATTAATTACATCAATTGGCATAAACACAATTAAAAGAAAACACCTAGTTACCTTTTTAGCAATTAATGATGCAAATTAATGAAAACCTCCAAGAAAGACACGACCATCAAATCCTTGTCTCCAACACGTGCAAACATCCCCAAAAACCGACATTATAGAATACCCGAATCCAAATCCATAAAAGCACCATAAAAGACCTTTCTTATTCTTTACCCATTAAAAATAAGAGACCTTAAAGGTAGGTCAAAAGGTCCATACAAATAATTCCCAATAAAATATTTGGAGATGAATATGAAGTAGAGGTAAGACCAAGGATTGTGAAAATATAATTTGTGTATGAGTTTGGAAGAAGGAAAGATATTCAACAATGGAGTCAAAGTGAGAAAAGAAGAACAAAAGAGAGAAAAGGAGGAAAGGCCGTGCGGCATATTTCACGCAAGAACAAAGAGAGCAGCTTGTCTGCTTGGTTAGGGTTTGACGCGAGAAAGAAAAAGAATTGACCTAGTTGCTTGCTAGGTTAATTCTATTTATAAGGGATTAACTAATGGGCTTTGGGTCCATTAGCTTATACAATGGATTATCTGATTACAAATCGGATTGAAGCATATTAAAACGTAAGGAGAGCTTATATAAGAAAATTAATTATTATATTAAAATAGTAAAATCGTGCACGGACATTTTAACTCAATCAAAAGTAGATGAAAACGAGAAATAATAAAATATAGAACGAAGACGATAAATATAATATTTCTCAAAATACATTATTAAATTCCGAAATAATCAATTTAATAAAATACTTTTATAATAAAATTTTATTATAAAATACGGGGTGTTACAATCCAACCCCCTAAAAAGAAGTTTCGTCCTCGAAATTTGAAATTTAAAGATAAGATCAAAAGAAGGTAAGAATTACAAGTGATCATCAACAAAAGTCATCTCGGAAACCTAACCGCTGCGCACTCTGATCCATATCCAAACTCCTACCAAAGAAAAGATCCTAGATCATCAATGTCGTTATCAACTTCACACACTCTACAACCTCAAAAGTCACATCAAACTCATGCCATCAAAGTCCATAAAGATCATTAAGCCAACTTCTAATCCTCATATTTCAAACAGTCATCCAACTAGCATTAACCATCATTCAAAACATATATGACCTCTCAAAATTGTAAACTCCTTACTATTACTACAATCCACATAACCGTTAACAATTACTTCAATTCTAGTTTACCATTCACCACAAGATCTGACATTGAGCAAAACCTCCAACAGATAATCTCCAAACAAAAAGTATCTCTAGAACGGAAAAACCCTTTCACTCACGAGCCATTAAAATTACTCCAACCTACACTATTATCCTCAAAGCGAGTAGTACTTACTATCATCCAAAACTCATAAGCTCAAAAAGCCTTTATTATAAAACCTCGACAATTCTCGTTATACATTTGTATCCAAACTCATCAATCTCAAACCTCAAACTCCGACTAAACTGTCAAAATCCTATCCAACCTCAATCTCATGACAAAATCTTTAGTCACACTCGCAAGACCCAATCATTTCCTTTGAACACTCATGATCACGACATTACTACGCACCCAACAATCATACACCATAGGTTAAGCTAGTACCTATTGTACCACAACACACGTATCCACCGATAACGTAATTCCATCATCGCTCTTAAAATGATATCACCATACAAATCTTATCATCTGTGTCCATGTAACAACAACGCTTATAACCTCAATTTGTGTCACAATCTACTATCCATGAACATTAGCTTAACACTACCAGCCCACAAAAGGTTGTATAAATATATGTCCTTTAATTAAAACCCTCATACTCTTAATGAAGCATCTTTAACCCCACATACAACAAACAAACATCTATATACCCTCAAAGCAAAACATCCTCAAAATTTCAAAGCTCGGTATAAGACCTTTAATGCTCCTTTTCCAAAACTTTAAATGTTATCCCAAAGCATACTCACATACAACTATGTCTCTATGATCTCAACCTCAAATAACCAAACATCAAACTCAAAGTATCTAACATCGCTCGCCAAAGCATCAAAGCTTCCACTAGGAGATGATCACAAGTAGCTCTAAAGAGATTTCAAAAATTTTCAAGTTACTGTAAAAGAATAAATAACTTGCAAACCAAAACAAAATATTTCCGTGCAATGAAACGAGACAAAACATCACATTGTTTTGGGAAGTAAAAGCTCAATGAGAACTCAATGAAAAAGGGTAATTACAAAAGTTCAAAGAAGAAGGAACTGGAGTTGAAATAAAGAACAAATAGAGAGTAACGATCGATAAACAGACAAAGAACAAAGATAAAAGAAGCTGATGGTCTGAAGACTCAAATTGAAGAGGTATGGTTAACACGGGCAAGGATGACAAGAATAGACGACTCGAAAACAGTTTTATTTTCTCAAAGACACGACACCTTAAAACAAGATAAATAAAACACGATAACCAAGGTCTTGCAAATATCGTACAACAATCACCCAAGGTAACAACGTCTCGTAACATCCTTTCATCATATCTCCATAATACCTCAGAACGAACAAATCTCCATACAATTGCCCTTTTACAATAACTACATTCCTCAGATTATCAACTCTCAAGATCACAAACTCTCAACAACTCCATCTAATCACAGTTAAAGAATCCATCCATAGCAATCTCTATACCCTTCAATGATGAACACCACGAACCATTATAACCATCGTCAATATGGTCGCTCACTAAGTCGACGCTTGAACACCTTAACAGTAACATCTCACAGGTCCATAAATTATAATTCGTCTCTTTCAATCAATCCTTTAAAAGGTACGATAAGTAACTAACTCTTCAATAGATAAATCATAAATCTTTCATTTCTCTCTAACCACCATTAATGATTCTTACTCCTCAAATATGATATTCCAATTAAAGACGAGCAAAGTCTCCTAAATTCCCAACGTGCTCAATCTAAACTCCACGATAACAATAAATTCATTTTCAACATTATACTCTCGATCCATAAATAAATCACACAAGTTTCCCCTTAACACAAGACAAAAATCCAATGTTTATAACCATTAAGAGCATAAGCCACGATATTCCCAAATAAAATCAGAAGATAAATATACCCATTATGTTTCTCACTTCTTGTGAAACCATGAAACCACAATCATTTATCTGACGCCATATATCATCACTTTCTGTCATCAATAAGAATTCCTCAAATACATAAAATAACATAATGCCTATAATCCCAAAGGAAACATCATCATAACAACTTCTATTCCCAAAGTAACCTTCTTCACAACAACCTCTAATCCCAAAGTAAACTCCTTCCTTACCAAACCCATAATAATAAACACTCTTTTCTTTCATACTTAAACATCCCAACCTGCCAATCAATCATAACTTGAAGCCTCAAGAAACCACAAGAAGATCAACCTTGAAATCACCTCAAACAAGGACAACACTACCAAATAATCCAAAAGGATGATAGTACGATAAGAGTAAAGCTCGGGTTACCAAGGATTAAAAGTTTTGACAAACATGTACCCACATGCACGATAAGTAACATGTAAGAAACATTTTCAAAATCAACCATCTTTCAAATCAGCAAAACATGCTTGAAAAGGTCATACATGAACAACACATTCTATACAATTAATGACGAAACAAAACATCAAGTCACAAACAGCATAATACATAAACTATACATTCAATATAATTAATAATGATAAACATTAAAACATAACCAAACAAATAAATGAACAAAACATGTAATAACACTAATGACGATATGAAGCATTAAGACACAAACAAGCAAGTACGTGAATAACACATGTAATACAATTAATAACGATGCGAGACATTACGGCATAAACAAACAAGTGCATGAACAATAAATGTAATACAATTAATAACGATGCAAAACATTAAGGCAACAAAATTAAGTACATGAACAATACACGTAACACAATTAATAATTATATGAAACATTAATACATAAACAAACAAGTCCTTAATTGTTTCCACCCCATTTACTCTCACTCATTTACTAAGTCAATTTATTTTAGTCATCAACTAAGTGAGAGTTGGGAGCGTGTTCGCTCTGATACCAACTGTAACAACCCGGATTATAAAACAAAGCGAAAACTTATATAAAATAAATATCAGAGTACGATACTGATAAAAGGGTCAAGGTGGCGGAAACACCTGACCAATCCGGTTCGCTACTAACTCCAAAACAAACTAATACATTATTCGAAAGGTTCTTAAAACATAAAGTAAAGTCCTAATTTATTATTAAGCTCGCTTCGCACATTCCCCAAGCAAGCATCAACCAAACAAAGAACGAATCGAACAACTCCGAAAGGGGGTCGACAATCGATCGGGAGTAACTAGATGCTCTCCCAGTCATGTTTACAACAATTGAATATAATCAACAATCATTAACAAATGAAATGTAAAACCAGTAAACATGCGAGATCATCTATACTCATGAAAGACCCATCAAAGCTTACCATGACTTAGTCGATCTTAACGGACGCAATCATGCAAACCTAGACCATATGCAACCACTAGACCATGAAAACTTACAAGACTAGTAGCGACAAACGACCCACAACAACCTAAGGCACAAAGCTAGCGTTAAAGCATAACAAACATGGTGACACACAATCCACAGCAACAGAAGGCACAAAGCTAGCAACAAAGCATAGCGAATAGAGCTAACGCCCGTTAGAGCGTATAACCATCGCCTCTAATCGACGGAGCGTATAACCACCGCTCTCCTCGGTGTGGAGCGTATAACCACCGCCTCCACGGTACTATGTATAGAGTATAACCACCGCCTATATGTCTAAGACTGGCGGACTCTCGGTAAACCGAACGACACTCGGGACCCGGAGCGTATAACCCGCGCTCTCGGCCACCCCGAACACAAACCAAAATAAATCCTGCATCGACGGGTAGCGTTGGTTCATTCCGATAGTATATAACTGATACTACCGTCATCTATTCAAACTAGCAAACAAACCAATGCACAGTATAACTGACTGTACTAACATGCGTGAACAACATCACGACTCAACCCATAGGATAGTATAACTGACCATCCTATTTATCATATGAATAAGAGTAACCAAAGATATATGCAAACACAAGGACATAACTTGTTGAACACAATACAACATATGAAACAAGTATAAGCAACCAATGTTATAGTAACTTCAGCTATAACTTTAACAATAACCATTCAATGTTATAGTAACCCTAACCATAACATAAACTCTGGATGCGAGGTTATAGTAACCTCAACTATAACTTCAACATATACGACTTGAAGTTATACTTACCTCAACTATAACTTTGACACGAAACTCAAGTTATACTAGTTCCAACCATAACCTTGAGCCATAAATCTCAGGATACGTTAGTTCCAATTATAACCTTAACTCGTACTTCAATGTTATAGTAGCTCCAGCCATAACTAGAGTAACCATCCAAAGTTGTATTAACTTTAGCTATAACCCCTGAATCATCATCAAGGTTATACTAGCTTTAGCTATAACTTTGGAGAGCACTCTTGGCCGCCTATCATGCCGCCATTAGGGTTTGATTCGGAAACCCTAATTACGCTCATGACACCCATAATAAACACATAAACAACATACGATTTATAATTAATACATTAAAACATATACAAACATGTGAAAACATAATTAACATGATAATAAACAATCAAACATGTACTAATCATACAAAACATTCATTAAATCATATTAATTACATCAATTGGCATAAACACAATTAAAAGAAAACACCTAGTTACCTTTTTAGCAATTAATGATGCAAATTAATGAAAACCTCCAAGAAAGACACGACCATCAAATCCTTGTCTCCAACACGTGCAAACATCCCCAAAAACCGACATTATAGAATACCCGAATCCAAATCCATAAAAGCACCATAAAAGACCTTTCTTATTCTTTACCCATTAAAAATAAGAGACCTTAAAGGTAGGTCAAAAGGTCCATATAAATAATTCCCAATAAAATATTTGGAGATGAATATGAAGTAGAGGTAAGAGCAAGGATTGTGAAAATATAATTTGTGTATGAGTTTGGAAGAAGGAAAGATATTCAACAATGGAGTCAAAGGGAGAAAAGAAGAACAAAAGAGGGAAAAGGAGGAAAGGCCGTGCGGCATATTTCACGCAAGAACAAAGAGAGCAGCTTATCTTCTTGGTTAGGGTTTGACGCGAGAAAGAAAAAGGATTGACCTAGTTGCTTGCTAGGTTAATTCTATTTATAAGGGATTAACTAATGGGCTTTGGGTCCATTAGCTTATACAATGGATTATCTGATTACAAATCGGATTGAAGCATATTAAAACGTAAGGAGAGCTTATATAAGAAAATTAATTATTATATTAAAATAGTAAAATCGTGCACGGACATTTTAACTCAATCAAAAGTTTATTAAAACGAGAAATAATAAAATATAGAACGAAGACGATAAATATAATATTTCTCAAAATACATTATTAAATTCCGAAATAATCAATTTAATAAAATACTTTTATAATAAAATTTTATTATAAAATACGGGGTGTTACACCAACTATGGCAAATTTCTCTATTTGCCTAGTTTAGAAATAGAGCTGTTAGGAAGATATTATTTGCCTTATTCTTTGCTTCCTGTACATTATAAATAGCTTTAGATTTATAGCTTTTGTACATCGTTCATTTCGGAAGTAATACTAGCAATTATATTCTCTCTAATCTTATACATTTCTAACATGGTATCAGACTAGTTTGTTTTTTTTCGAACCCTAATTCCTCTCAGCCGTTTCTTTTCGAATTATCACAATGACTAATAACAATCAAACGATCATCGATCCTACGAAAACATCAACCATTCAATATGTTCCTGTTGAAAATCCGGGAGCCAACATCACCCATGATAGAAAAAGTAGATCTATATACTTACATACTCATATATGTTTTAATTTAATTTGTCATAAAATTAAAGATGGATTTTATGCATGCAAACAAATGAGCAAAATAAAGAAGAAATCATGTTCTTACATTGTGATTTCGGTTTTAAGGGCACAAGAGAGATCACCTTTCTCTCTTGTTCTTGTGCTATCCTTTAATGGAAGAACTAAGATCCAAGTGTAGGATCTCTCCCTAAGCTTTATACCCAAGGCTTACTCTTAAATAAAAATTAATATTATGAGAACTAGTACAATATTAATCTTATAGAAAATTGACCCAAAATATTATGTAACACTTAAATATTTCGGTTTATGGAGAGAAGAAGAAGAGAGCTTTTGTCTCTCTAGAATTCTAATTTTTGGATGAGTGAAAGTATGAATGAATTATCAATAATAATATTAAGTATATGGTAAAAGGAGAGGAAAAACCAAGTGGTTTTTCCTTCTCTAAAAAACCGGACAAGGGGAGTGGGAGGGGAGCGAATGCATGCACTCATTTGTCTTCACAATGCACAATAGGGTTGCATGGCTACTAAAGCAAACAATCATTATGTTTACCACTAATTTAAACAAACACAATTAGCTTAAACCTCCTCTTATTTTCGGTCCAAATGGATAATATGGAATCCATATTATTTTTGTCAATTGTCAAAATGTCACATGTCATATGTAGCATAAATTTGTTGTGTATTTTTAACATATTAAAAATCAACGTATTATTAAAAATACGTCACATACAAAAATTGACTTAGTAATTTCATAATTACTTGTACCAAAATATTTTACCATTTATAAATCACAACAGATTGTATTTATAATAATTCATTCAATTTCAATTGTTACCTTAAACAATTATTTCATCCAAGTAATGAAACGATTCAATTACTCAGACGTATCTCATTTAATCACATTTTAATGAAATACGTAAATACTACTTCCAAAATCGTCCGTCAATTTTCAAGTAATTTAATTAACTCGTAACATTATACGATTAATTAAATGATCAATTAAGAGTGTTGCCCTATAGATATGACCTAGGGGATCAACTGGTCACCACCGTCGCACGACAGTAATGTCAAACTCTAGTCAGCCAATCATTACCGATATATGTTGACCAGTTGACAGTAAAAATTACTTCCCAATTGTATTCTTTAAAACGAGACTTAAACATGTGATCATTATGATCAACAGTCGTGATCGCATTATTGTCGGAAAACACATATTCCAACAATCTCCCACTTGTCCTCGACAAGTGTGCGTCACCAATTCTCTTGTCCTATTACTATCTCCCACTCAATGCAAGGTGTCTTTCAGATCGTACTTACAAGTGATCATATCGAGAATGGTTTCCTCGATCTGGAGAATAACTGATTGACCGGACTTATCTATCATAGATACTTTCCGAGCGTGGCCACGCATTTCCAGTTCATTACTCCTCGAGTGGCCCTGAGATATTGTTATAACCCTGACTAGGGGTGGACAATTTCTATCGCACTCATTCCCTTCGACTAGCCACAGCCATCATAACCCAAAATATGCCCATTTGACCCCATTTACGAAGGTCGTAGTAACACAAATCAAAGTTAATCAAATCGTGCCATCTTAGGCGAATAGTCTTTAGTCAAAAGAATCGACTCATTTGAATACTATAGTAGCTCTCGCCACGACCAGGCTATATAAATTTGCCAGAACTCTATAAGCGGTCATTAGGCCCGACAAAAAATTCCTAACAGTCTGCCTATGTGATCGACTAGTCATCTCACATGACTCTATGGCACTTGAACTTGCCATCAATCGCATCACACTCTAGTCACTTCGAGACGTCACCTCATGTAAGTAACTATGGGCAAATCAATACTATATATTAATTCCAGAAACCAAAGGACTTCAATGTAATTAAAGAAAGTTATATAAATTAATTATACTATATAGTTTTAAATTACTAGCACCGTGTGATGGACCTGATTAAGGGATCTCAATGCAAATAT
Organism: Silene latifolia; assembly: GCF_048544455.1. Taxonomy (NCBI): domain Eukaryota; kingdom Viridiplantae; phylum Streptophyta; class Magnoliopsida; order Caryophyllales; family Caryophyllaceae; genus Silene; species Silene latifolia. The sequence goes on from NC_133534.1 coordinate 86,824,332, forward strand.
TATATAGTTTGGGTTAAAATTAAATTATATAGAAGCTTGGTAATTTTCCTAAACATTTGTAAGAGACTAAAACATGGTCAATTTCCTTAAAATAAAATAATTGATTAAGATGGTTAATTTTAAGAAGACTAAAAAAAAGATGTTTGGTAATTTTCCTAAATATTTATAGAAGACTAGAAGATGGTCAATTTCCTTAAAATAAAATAATTAATTGATACAAAATGTACACTTATGATATTAATTATTATCTTCATAAAATTATATATTAAATTTAAAATCTATGCAGTTTTATTAAACTTTATAGTTTATTAGATGTATAGAGATAGTATTATTTAACATACAAAAATATAATATAAGTACGTTATAAATAATTCAAGTTAGATTCTATAATATATAATATTGTATAATTTTTTCGATTTGATTTAATGCATATATGTAATATATGTATATAAAATATATAATCCTCTTAAATTGCATGCTTAAGTATAAGTAGTAAAAGTAATTTCGAAAAAAATCAGTAAACAAAAGAATTGTAGTAACATCGGATATAGTTAATTATATGATAGTAATCATTCATTTGAATAGTAAAAGTAACAATATTATCAGCGAGATTAGTGAAAGTGGTAGAAACAACAACGAGAGTAGTGAAATAATCAATATTAATGCGACAATAGTGGAAGTAACAATAATTACGGCAGGAGTAGTGAAATTATCAATATTAATGCGGCAGTAGTGACAGTAACAATAATTACGGCGGGAGTAGTGAAAGTAAGAATGATTGCGGACAAGTACACTACAAGAAAAACAATCAAAAGCGACGGATGCAAAAAAAAAATCGTCAAAATTTTTTTGCGACGGAAATTCTGTTGCAAATTCCGTAGCAAGTTTTTTGCGACGCATTTTCCGTCGCAAGATCGCATTTTGCGACGAAAATTTACGACGGAGCATTTGGGACGGAAAATCCGTCGCAAATCCCTTTTAGCGACGGATATGGCCATTTTGCGACGGATCCGTCCGTCGCTATTGACTTTTTTTGTAGTGTTACGTGAAATATTATTACTATTGTTTCATTAATAAGAGTAAAATATTAATAGCGGGAGTAATGAATTTGTCTCAAAATTTATTTCATCGTAATTTTAGGATATGTCATAGAAAAATATATTAATGATAAATTTATCGGTTATACAACTTTAAGTAATTTTATTTAATGAAAACAAATTTAATGGTAAGTAGAGGTAGCCCGGGCGAAGCCGGGCACCAATACTAGTACAATGTTAATCCGTGTTCACTTTAACGGGGTTCAATTGTCTCCACAACCCGTTTGGATATAACAATGTACAAGGTGAGTTAATAATAACTCAAACGACAAATGTCGACATCACACTCGGGTAGTCAATATCATATTACAACCTTGTGATGTATATCATAAGTGTAAACACTTATTGATTGCAATAGAAGTTTAACATGCCATGTGTCCATGTGTTCAAACCTCTTACACTTGCATTTTCCTTTACATTCATGTTCTCTCTCATAGCATGAACCTTACCAAGTACACATCAAGGTTCCCGACCTCGGTTTTGGTTCTTTATCTTGAAAGAACTTTCTTATCGATTATCACATAACGAACGAATTTGTGGTGAATGATATAACTTGTACTGATCAAGCACTCCATCCACACACAATGTACTAGGTATACGTTTTGTAGGGTCTTGCAACAATTTGACAAGATGATTAGCCTAGCACTTCTCACAAGTCCTAGCATAGTTAGGAAAGATTAGTTTTGAGCAACTTCTTATTCAACTAAATATCTTTCCAAAACTTCTTATTTCTCTTTCTAGGCTTGAAAGATTTAGGATTCTCATAAATCCTTACATGTGCTCGGATTTTCATTAATATGCGCAACTTCTTGACACATATAAAAGCATTCTGACAAACACCGAAATCTTTCATCGGATTCTACTTGAGAATTCATGACGTTTCTATTGTGGCTTACCAATGAATCATCATGCTCTTATGCATATGATTCATCATTGGACATGTGAATGATTATTCTAATGGCGGAAACATTAGTTACTAATAATCATGAGATCAACCATTCATAGGTTCAATCAACGACCATGACTGCTAATGGCAATTCCATTTTCATCTATATAAATAACATATGTGTATGTTGATACGATGTGTATCTCTCAATACTTATCCAACATCCCTTGATGTAATTGGATTCATCATAGTCCATTTTCATTCAGAATTGAAAACTCAAATGCTTCTTTATGAAAGAAGGTATTAGCTCGTCATTCTTCAATGAGTGATGAGTTGTAAACATTCAAAGGATGATAGCTCCCACTAAATTCCATGTCTTCACATGATAATTTCCTAACTCCCACTCAATTCCACACATTTCGAAATTGACTTCTCAATCGAAACTTTTCAAGAATTGAAATATAAATTGCATTGCCAAGTTATTAAGATAAAACCATATATGTTCCTATCGTATCCTTTCAAAATACCTATTTTGAAGTGGTCTTATCTTAACCTTATGAAAAAGATTTTAATCTCTAACTCTCACATATCATAATAATGTGTAGCGATGTCATTATTTAAATATAAATAATATCTAGAACACGTCCTTCGAAATATCCCTTTTGGAAGGAGGTTTAACCATTTCATAATGAGATTAAGCAATGACATTGGCGTGGTTAAAACTTGGCCATTGAAGATATCGGTATATCAATCTTTGCAACTCGATCATAACTAGTATGTAACTTTGATTCATTTTGGCTCTTAAGTAAATATCAAGGTTTAAACTATTGGTCAAAATTTTCATAAACTTAGTCAAAAACTTGTTAAGACTTTACATTAGTCATTTTTCTTCCAAAACTTTCTTTTGGTCTCCTCGTGTAGTTATCTTGAGAATATACTCTTATGATTACTTCACTTGGTCTCTTTAGTCATATAGAACTAACTTGAGACCATAGATCTCATCTATTCGGTATACTATGTAAATAGATATACCTTCATTCAAATCATTCTCTCTTGCGTAGATCTTCATTTACACAAGTACACAATTTTATCTTGCCTTGTGTGTTATTGTGTCCTCATTTTTCTCCCACTCTATCATTAGAATAAATACACTATAGATTCAAAGATAGCATATGAGACACAAATAATGATGTTAAAGTTATAAGGAGAACTTTCTCATAGATTGACTAATAGTTATAGATATCATATGTGTACTTGGTGATTGACATTCCTTTAAGAGAGTTCATAGACTCAACACCACTTTATAAATGATCATACACAAGCCTTAAGCATGTGGACATATAATGAAACTCGTCATTATAGTTGTCTATTAGATCACTTTAAGCGAATAATCTTATGTTTCTAAGAGCAAGCATTTAAAGATGAATTTTAGAACAAAAGGATAAAATGATAAAACGGGTGACTTGGGTTGCAAACCAAGTCACCATTATCCAAAATACAACCCATTATCCAAAATACCTTTCCATGTCGAACACGGAAACTTAAGGTTCTAAAATCCAAAACATAATTTAAAATAAGACAATGAAAAGCAAAGCTCCATAAAAGCTATCCCTAGCTTCTCGATGGTTTCTCATGCTTGCTTTTCCTTTCCCTTGTCTTTGCTTGGTGGAGGCCCTATTTACAATAAAAAGGGAGATACATTATCACAACTTTGCATCCTAATACCGTAGTTGAATTAGAAACATAAAAGAAGGATAGTCATTTACCTACTGGAGTAATCTTTCCAGCCTTAATATCACCAAGGTATTTGGAACAATTTCTTTTCCAATGTCCCATACCATTACAATAATGGCATTTATCAAGAGGACCCTTCTTGAATTTTGAAGTGCTAGCTTCACAAGTCTTAGCTTTGGTGAATGTGGGAGCTTGCTTCTTGCCCTTCCTCCCATTCTTCTTGAATTTCCCCTTACTCTTAGTGCTTATGTTAAGCACATCCTTCGGTGGGTTCACATTTAACCCCATGTCCCTCTCGGCTTGCACAAGTAACTTGTGCAATTCTTCAAGAGACACATCCTTGTCTTGTATGTTAAAATTCACCCGGAATTGAACATATGCTTTCACTTTAGACAAGGAGTGTAGAATCCTATCTACAATGAGTTCTTTGGGGATTTCAACTTTTTGAATCTTCAAGGTCTCGACAAGCTCCATAAGTTTGAGCACATGAGGGCTAACCTTTTGGCCCTCTTTGAAGTCGAGATCAAAGAATGCCGCGGCCGCCTCATATTGGACGATCCGCGGAGTTTGTGAAAACATTGTCACAAGCTTGGAGTAAATCTCCTTAGCATTGCCCATTTTAAGGCTCTCCTTTGGAGGTCCGCCTCCATCGCAAATATCAAGACATTTTTCATTGCGGCGGACTCCTTTTGGTAAGCCTCATATGCTTCCCTAGTGGCGGCGGTCGACCTAGTAGTAGGTTCGGGTGGAGAGGCCTCGGTAAGGTAACGAAGCTTGTCGTCACCTTGGGCGGCCAATTTGAGTTGGGCATCCCAATCGGAGAAATTTGACCCATTCTTTTCAAGTATACATCGATCCATAAAGGATCGGAGCCATGATGAACTAGCGAGAGGTGTGGCGTTTGGAGTTGGTGTTGCCATTTGTTATGAGGAAAAAGAAGTGGTCTACAAAAGAAAATATAAGGAGTAAAACAAATGTCGTTTTAATAATAATACTCGTAAAAATGTATGATTTAAACAAGTTTTATGCATTTTTCTAGTGACCTCTACCCAACTAGATAAATGATTCCAAGACCCAAATTCATATCAACTTAGGGCACGGTGTGCCGAAATACCCTTTATTAACATAACTCGGTGGATTAACCTTTTAATCGATTCTACTCTTAGAACTCTTGGTCGATGATATTTACATTAATATTCATCTCTAGCCCGAAACACATCCGGAAATCGTCGTGAATACGTTCGTTGAGTACAACCCAAATTTCGAATAAATGTGTCCATTATCCAAATCCATATCAACTTAGGGCACGGTGTGCCGAAATACCCCTCATTAACATGAACTCGGTGGATTAACATTCATCACCCACTTCCCCTACGTAACAAGGGTTGTACCCCGGGGTAGCCGAGTGCACTCCCTCGCGAAATAGGTTTTCATGGTTTCTACTATTTGGTAAGGCTATGTCTCAATTGATTGTTTTAGCGAGAGGTCATGTCAATTTATTATCTATCACGTTTTAAGTGAACTAAAGTGGCGAACTACGATAATTTTAATTGACACGGTCGATAAACTCGATGAAAGAAGATGCATGTTTTAGTTATGGCGATTTAGCGATGCATGCGACATAAAATAAAATGCAAGCATAAAAATAAATAAATCCTAGTATGGCCTTTCCTAAAATAGAAAAACTATTTAACTATTACATATTCGGAAACCAACTCCATTGGTCCCTTTAACTTCGGTTGTGGCACGCATCTCGAGGTAACACCGTCTATATGTATCGCCATTCTTGAAGAAATCCGTCTTTGGGAACTCCGGAATGAATAAAATTACATAATAAATTACATAATTTCCTATTATACATTTGTAACTAAAATAAAATAAATCTATTAAATTACAAAACGGTGATACGAGATCACAATAAAATTACAACCGAATCGATATTCCCATACATTTCGGGAAATACCAATTAAAATCTAAGGCCATACTAAGTAAAATTACATAATTCAAAATTACATAAATTAAAATTATGACAATCATAAGGAAAATGCAGCATTATAATATGTATGAACATGCTCAATGTTATGCTAAATCGCCTTTAATTAGCCAATATCGTTTATTACTCGGTTTTTACGGATTTGCGTGATTTCAACATTTTACAATCACAAAAATTACATAAATTCATATTTATGCATAAATTAATTATCCTAACCTTTTAGGACTCAAAATGTAGTCTTCACTAATTATTTGACCATAATTAACTCATATTTATAAAATTGTTCATTAATGGACTAAAAATTACAAAAATAAGCTATAAACTTCAAATAAATCACAAAATTTCAAATAAATTCAAAATTTGAAATTTAAACTCATGAACATTCTGGAAAAATACCATGACACTCATAATATTCAAAACCTTAGGTCAAAAATTTCGAAAATTTTCCGGAAAAACATTGTTGCGGTTTATCTGTTTTTAATAAAATAATCATAAAAACATGGAAAAATTATATTCAATAACTTTTCAATTTTAGATCTGACAAAGATAATAAAAAGCAACATTGGACGTTTTTCCTTAGTCATAGATTATGTTTTATTAATTTTTCACTAATAATGTCACTATTTATGCTATTTTTCTTCAAAAATCCATAAATCATGCAAAAAGACTTCATTATAGCCCATTATTTTACACACATCTTGTAAAATTTCATGTGACAACATACTAAATTTATATGACCAGATTCGAAATTTATCTCATATTAACCTATTTTTCACCTTAATCCGAATTTAATAATGAAAAATCCATTTTTCGAGCATAACAATTCCAAAAATTATGAAAATTTACAGGTTATCTCAAAATAATATATGTGACAACATATCTAAAATCACTGGAAAATTCGAAGTATAGCTAATTTTAGACCGAAAATGACATTTTTACTCATAAAATCATATTTAAATGTCATTATTGTATAATATGAACAATAAAAATCCGTAAATATAACCAAAATATCCTAAAACATTTTAGGACCAGAAATTTTAACATGCATGAATTAATTTCGTGATATATCATAATAACACAAATTTTACAAGTTTTATATATTAATCTTTATAACTCGGAAAAACTTTTAACCGATTTGCATGCAAACAACCATGGCTCATGATACCGATTGATAGGAAAAGTAGATCTATATACTTACATACTCATATATGTTTTAATTTAATTTGTCATAAAATTAAAGATGGATTTTATGCATGCAAACAAATGAGCAAAATAAAGAAGAAATCATGTTCTTACATTGTGATTTCGGTTTTAAGGGCACAAGAGAGATCACCTTTCTCTCTTGTTCTTGTGATATCCTTTAATGGAAGAACTAAGATCCAAGTGTAGGATCTCTCCTTAAGCTTTATACCCAAGGCTTACTCTTAAATAAAAATTAATATTATAAGAACTAGTACAATATTAATCTTATAGAAAATTGACCCAAAATATTATGTAACACTTAAATATTTCGGTTTTGGGAGAGAAGAAGAAGAGAGCTTTTGTCTCTCTAGAATTCTAATTTTTGGATGAGTGAAAGTATGAATGAATTATCAATAATAATATTAAGTATATGGTAAAAGGAGAGGAAAAACCAAGTGGTTTTTCCTTCTCTAAAAAACCGGACAAGGGGAGTGGGAGGGGAGCCAATGCATGCACTCATTTGTCTTCACAATGCAAAATAGGGTTGCATGGCTACTAAAGCAAACAATCATTATGTTTACCACTAATTTAAACAAACACAATTAGCTTAAACCTCCTCTTATTTTCGGTCCAAATGGATAATATGAAATCCATATTATTTTTGTCAATTGTCAAAATGTCACATGTCATATGTAGCATAAATTTGTTGTGTAGTTTTAACATATTAAAAATCAACGTATTATTAAAAATACGTCACATACAAAAATTGACTTAGTAATTTCATAATTACTTGTACCAAAATATTTTACCATTTATAAATCACAACAGATTGTATTTATAATAATTCATTCAATTTCAATTGTTACCTTAAACAATTATTTCATCCGAGTAATGAAACGATTCAATTACTCAGACCGTATCTCATTTAATCACATTTTAATGAAATACGTAAATACTACTTCCAAAATCGTCCGTCAATTTTCAAGTAATTTAATTAACTCGTAACATTATACGATTAACTAAATGATCAATTAAGAGTGTTGCCCTATAGGTATGACCTAGGGGATCAACTGGTCACCACCGTCGCACGACAGTAATGTCAAACTCTAGTCAGCCAATCATTACCGATATATGTTGACCAGTTGACAGTAAAAATTACTTCCCAATTGTATTCTTTAAAACGAGACTTAAACATGTGATCATTATGATCAACAGTCGTGATCACATTATTGTCGGAGGACACATATTCCAACAACCCAAACCCAATTTAATGGGAATAACTATGATGAATGGTCTCGGAATTTTCATCTTGCGTTATTGGCGAAAGGCAAAGTCGGATATGTGGATGGTACTGTTTCTAAACCAACCGCAGTCGGCGATGCTCTGGAATCATGGAAGTCGGTTAATGCATTGGTCACAGCGTGGTTGTTTAACTCCATCGAACCCTCTTTACGTAAGTCGATTTCATACCGTCCCGAGGCCAAACAGGTATGGCTTGATATTCGATCTCATTTTTTTCAAAATAATGATGCTCGAATTTATCGTCTTCAAGCCGATTTAATGGCTTGTCGTCAAGCTCCAAACGAATCACTCATGACATATTATGGTAGATTAATTAAACTTTGGGATGATCTTATTGATGCCGACCCTTTACCCCCTTGCCCATGTAATCCATGCTCCTGTACTTGGCTTTCCATTCTTGATGAGCGTAGGGAACGTCAACGGGTACGGGAATTACTGATGGGGCTTGATGAAAAGTTTGACAGTGCTAGGTCTCAATTACTTGCTATATCTCTCTTGCCCAATCTTAATTTCATATATAATAGGCTATTACAAGAGGAGAGTATGCGTGTGTTTAATGCCCCGAAACCCATCGACCGACCTGACACTATGGCCTTTGCTACTCACCTCAACAGTAACCATCGACAGAATAACAGCCGCCATAGCAGTACCCCAAACCCGAACAGTACGGATGAACACCCCAGACGTTATTGTATTGCTTGCTTGAGACATGGTCATCTTTACAAAGTGTGTTATCGGTATACGGGGAAGTTTCCCGACTGGTGGGGAGATAGACCTAGGGACTGCATTCTGATCAATGAAACCGATATGAGTCGAACGGTCATTCCTGATGTTGAAGGCCGTGCTCGATGGGAACAAATCAAGAAAAACTCAGGTAATTCTGGTTTCTCGGGTTCTCATGGGTCAACCGGCAACCAGGGGGGTCCTCGAGCTCATATGGTAGCTGGCCATTTTCGTGACACTGCCTCGTGTTCGTCGGGACAACTTGACAAGATTGATTTCAATAACCTGACTCCGACCGAACTCAATGAAATTCACCAGTTATTGCAAGCCCGCAAACACGGTCCGTCGATTGAGCATTTAAACGGTAATTCCTCTTCTCATTTTACTTGGATTATCGACACCGGGGCATCCCATCACATGTCGGGATGCCGTGATTTTTTTACGAACTTACGAACCATGCCGCCGCTGTCCGTGGGTCTCCCAAATGGAGACTTGACAGTAGCCTCACACATAGGTGATGTTGTCTTTTCTTCTAAACTTGTTTTACGTGATGTATATTTTGCCGATAAATTGAATTGTAATTTAATTTCAGTCTCTAAGCTTTTACTTGATCACAATCTTACAATCCAATTTTCGCATAATATGTGTCTTATTCAGGACCGTTCCTCGAAGATGACGATTGGAGCGGGTGAACAAGTGGACGGACTATACTACTTGACTGGCATACGACAAGACACCGTGCTTCTTAATACCGTAGGGACACCGATTTCTCATGAGATATGGCATAGGAGGTTGAGGCATCCCTCTTCTTCCGTTTTAAGTTTTCTTCCTTTTTTCAATAATTGTGCTAAAACTCATTTTAATAGCACCTCTTGTGACATTTGTTTAAGGGCCAAACAAACTCGATTAGTTTTTTCTTTAAGAACGAACACTGCGGACAATATTTTTGATTTAATCCACTGTGATTTGTGGGGACCATATTCTATTGATGCATCTTGTGGTTCTAATTATTTTTTAACCATCGTAGACGATTTTTCACGATCCACTTGGGTCTATTTATTGAAACGCAAAAGTGATACCCGACAAACTCTTTTACATTTTTTCTCCATGGTGGAACGCCAATTTAATATAAAAATAAAAATTTTAAGAAGTGACAACGGAACCGAATTTACAAACTTAAACGATTTTTTCTTTGAAAATGGTATTCAATTCCAAACCTCTCAAGTTGATACTCCTCAACAAAATGGGAGGGTTGAATGAAAACACCGTCACATTCTTAATGTGGCGTGTGCTCTTTTATTTCAAGCTTCTTTGCCTATTTCTTTTTGGGGCGAATGCATCCTTACCGCTGTCTATCTTATTAATAGAACCCCAAGCGCCAAACTTAAAGGTAAAAGCCCTTATGAAGTCCTATATAATAAACCACCACCAATGAACCATTTACGCGTCTTTAGGTGTCTTTGTTATGCACGAAATATCAACCGAACCAAAGATAAGTTTGCCCCTCGTAGCACCAAGTGTGTCTTCTTAGGGTACCCTTTTGGAAAAAAGGGATGGCGAGTTTATGACCTTGACAACAACACAATTTTTTCATCTCGTGACGTTGTCTTTATCGAAACCTCTTTTCCTTACCAAAACATACGACACATCGACCCCTCTTCCGATTCTATTCCCGATACCCCACTTATCGACATTATTCCTATAATGACACCTACAACTACACCAACCCCAACTTCAACTACCGAAGCACCCGACCCCACTCCCATCAACACTCCCTCGACCAACAACACTAGCGAGACCATCGATCACACATCCACCACCGAGCCCAGCACCGAAACTGACCCCATACCCACAACCGAACTCACGGGTACCAGTGACACCATCGACCCCACCACCCATACCGCAACTACTCCTTCCGGTGACATGGGGAAAGGTCACCGTGAGAAGTTCCCTAACTCCCGACTCAAAGGTTACGTCCAACCCCCTCGCCGTCCGTCCACTCACCTACTCGTCACCGATTCGTCATCCCAAGGAACGCGGTATCCTCTTTCTCATTTTATTTCTTATGATAAATTTTCCGTTAAACATAAATGTTTTTTAGCGGCCGTGACTAGCAACCACGAGCCTATAACCTTTCGTGAAGCAATGCAGGTACAACAATGGCGGGACGCTATGAAACTCGAAGTCGAAGCACTCGAGCGCAACCATACATGGACTCTCGAGGGTCTTCCCCCCGACAAGAAAGCTATTGGCTCAAAATGGGTCTATAAAATCAAGTACAATGCCGATGGCTCAATTGAACGATATAAAGCTCGCCTCGTCGTAATGGGTGATCGCCAAGTCGAGGGTGTCGATTTCAATGAGACATTTGCTCCCACGGTAAAAATGGTCACGGTCCGAACTCTTTTAGCTATTGCTACAGCCAAAGGATGGGAACTTCACCAAATGGATGTTCACAACGCCTTCCTGCATGGTGATATCGATGAGGAGGTTTACATGAAACCACCTCCCGGTTTTATAGGCAACACCAATGGTAAAGTCTGTCGTCTCCACAAATCATTATATGGTCTTCGACAGGCTCCTCGATGCTGGTACGCTAAACTTGCTTCCGCTCTCAGTGTTTATGGATTCACACATTGCCCATATGACCATTCCCTCTTCTCCATCACCACACCCGATTCTGAAATTCATGTGCTCGTATATGTCGATGACTTAGTTATTTGTGGCAACAACTCCAACGATATCACCAAGGTCAAAGATTACCTACGTACATGTTTTCATATGAAAGATCTTGTGTAACACCTCCATACTCCAAGTGCCTTACCAGGACCACTCAGGTATAAGGATGCCACCATCTCGGTTACCCGAGGCATGATAATCATAAGACAATGAAGAAACATACTTAATTAAATAAGTTTAAGTGATTACATTACAAAACCAACTGTAAGCAAAATACAACTGTTCTCAAACTATAAACCAACTGAAAGGAACTGTCCTAACAAACACAGCGGAAGACTAAAGACTCTGATATGTGATGACTCCATCCCTGACTAGATCCCACGCGTATCCAAGAAATACCGCTAAGCAA